>NC_060275.1:44387482-44650667 GCF_021613505.1 Equus quagga | reverse complement strand
GCACAGTGGGTCCATATTTTTGATGTACTACCTTGTTCCAAATACATGGCAATAATAAAAAATTATAAAGAGTTAAAACAAAGTAAGACAAAACGTAGGTAGGCTCAAAAACAAGATGAGTATCCCTGTGGACCAGAAATGAACTTAATGTAAATTGCTGCTTAGACAGAAAGCAAGCAGGGGCAACTGGAAGTTCAATTTCTGCAGGGTAAAGGAGCCTGAAGGTGAGAGGAAGTAGGGTACAGCATCCAGGATGCCATGTGACACCAAGGAATGGAGCTGTGGCTGTGGCTGAGGCTGGGTGTGTGCAAGGGCAGAAAGTGAGATAAAAAAAGATCTCCCTATAAGGAGCCCGAAATCTCTACACCATTAGATATCAGAAAATCTAGTGCTAAGAATAGCCAACAAAATCAACAATCAGAACCTAACACACTCCAAATGAAATTAATTTCATGGAACGTTTTCCCACTTCTCCTGGTCCCACTGGTCACTCCTCCATCTCTGCACGATGCCTTAAGTTTCAGCCCAAGACCTTCACTTCTCAACATCCTCATCCGAGGTGATTTCAACCAGCCTCAAGGCTTTAAAAACCACCTGTACAAAGACGAATGTTGAACACATATGTATAAACCTTCACCGCGCCCCTGAGCTCTAGACTCCTAAATCCAACTGCCTACTTGCCATCTCCACTTAGATACCTAACAGGCAACTCAAATTGAACAGGTGCCAAAGCCAACTCTTGATTCACCCCCTCCTGCCAACAACAAACTCCATGGTAAACAGTCTCACTCCTCATCCAAATGCTCAGGCTACAAGTCTAAGAGTTGAGCCTGACTCCTTTCTTAGTCCAAATGTAATGAATTTGAAAGTCCTGTCAACTCTGTTTCCAAAATATATCCCCAATATGGCCATTTCTCATGACTTTCACAGATACCATCCTATCAACAGCCATCATCCGGGCTGAATCATGGCGAGGGCCTCTAACTGGTCTGTCCCTTGTACTCTGCATGACACCTATACTATCCTTTTAAAAACATGAATTAGATCATGCTGAAGGGCTTCCTTATCACACGGAGATCAAAATCCTTAACAAGGCCCTTGGTGCTGCAACCTCATTTTCCTTTTCTCTTCTAGCTCGCTGCAGTCATGCAGGCTGTCTTATGAGACCTCCAACAAGCCAAATTGATTCCTGCCCCATGTCTTTTTCTGTCTATTTGAAATATTACACAATGCAGAAGAGAAGAGAGGAAAGAATAAAAGAGAAAAGGAAGCAAGAAAACTTGGAAAACCAGGCAGGGGATGAAATCAGCTGTCCACAGAAAAGATGATTAGGTTTACTTTGGTCTTTTACAGGCTTTATGTTTAAAGTTACCTTTCCCTAATTTTTCCAACTTCCTTTCTCTCTTTTCTTTCCATGTCACTGGTATTCAACGGACAATTAGAGTTGAGTTTTTCCAGTCAAACCAGGTAATGAATAAAAAGAATGTGAGACTCTCTTTTTATTTATTAGCTGGTTTGACTAGAGATGAGTAATGCAAATCACAGAATGCATAGGGGAGGCGTGTAGCATATTATGCATTTTCATAAGAGCTAAGCAAGTAGAGAGGCAGCAAACAAAGTTATTTTGATGTTTGGAATCTAGTCATTGGTCTAACAACCAGAACATTAGTCATGGCTGGGATGCCACACATCACCCAGAATCTGTGCTCTACTGTACCGCACAGTGTCTCCAACAACACTGGAATTTGAAAACTTGCAGGAGGAATGAATAAATTCCAACTAGCTACTTAGTAGCCATGCACAAGGCCAACAGCAACAACAGTCTAGTGTTGAGCCAGTGTTCATTCATCTATGCATTGTCTCAAAATTGGGACTTGTAAGGATCAGTATGAAGAAACTTGTGGGCTCAGTATCTCAACCATCAATTCTAACTCTGCTTCAATGAGAACATGCGTAGGGTGACTCTTAATATAAGAAAACTAAAGACAATGTTGGAGATTGCACCCACTTCCTCAGATCCAACAGCACTAGGTAATAATTTCACAGTACCTTGTTTTCTACGTATGTGTGAATCCATCTATCTACGTATAAAAGTGAAGTGTTTAGAACTATACTCTGAACATAGTAAAGTATTCAACTATTACTCTCATTACTACTATTTCTAAGTCAGGAGTTCAGAGTTCAGAATGCTTGTGATATAATATGTCATTTGGAAATCACCTACAATGATCAAAGTACTTTCACGTACTTTTTTTGTTGCTCATACAATAGTTTCCCACCTTTACACATACAGAACCCAAAGGCCACGGACATTACAACTTTCAATGTGTAAGTTGCCTGGTCACATTGAAAGTGGTGGCACTGATGCCCAAAGTTGTTGGGAAGCACCCACTATATTTCAGGACCAAGGGAAATTTCTATTTCTTGTTGAACTGCCCACACTTAATGAAAATTAACCAAATGATTCTTAGTCTACCATTTAAGGTGAATATAGAGATGGAGATGTCAAGGTCTCTGATCTCTAGAAGTTTAAATTGAGGAGGAAGGGCCTTCAATAACTAACAGTAAGGTAAAACAATATATAACAAGATGGGCTAAAGCAAAGCTCTTGATAATTACGCTTGACAGAAGAAAGGGAATCACTGAAGATGTAACGGAAATGGCAGCTGGCTTTTGATCTGAGCATAGAAGGACGAGAGGATCCCAATAGGCTGCATGGGGATAGGTGACAGGCGGCAAGGTGGTGGCTTCATGATTATATAAAGAGTGGAACCTGCATCTGCACAATTGCTCCTCTCTCAACACCTTTGTTAAGCATGAGTATTTGTGGAGGATTTTTTTCTAGGGCAAATTGTTTAGCAAGGTGTTTTTGGGCATCTTACCTTTGTTAGGGGAGGGATTTTTATGGGCTAAAGTCTCTTATTGAGAAAAGCAGTCTCCAAGTAGATTGAAAACCATTAGGCTGAAAGAACAAATGTCAACAGGGACACAAACTAAAGATCTAATTACTGATGCACATGAATTGGTTCACAGAAGTTAGGGGCAGTATGTGTGTAACACGCATATCTGATAGGAGGATTAAGCATTAAAATTTAAATGCCACTGTATTTTTTATAAAAAGGCTTAGTTAGCATTTCTCCTTTTCCAGAGCCCAGGGGTTAGACCTACTAATATGAGAAAGACCATTAGTGGCACTTTTTAAATACAAGAATTATTCAAAAATATGCAATATAATATTCAAGATGAAATTATAAACAAATAGGGTCTACAAGTCTTCTAGAAAAATCAGATTCATTACATAATAAGCACACCTTGTTAATTACAGTTCAACTAACAGGGGCACTAAATATGTACTTTAATTTGGAGTATGGTACTGAAGTAACTTCACCATCTAATGAGATGAATGATTAATAAAGCTAAAAGATACTAAAAAGCACCTGCTTCTATAAAGGTCAACTCTCATATTTTATAAGGAATCCTCAATAAAACACTAATATTTTACTCAATTGAACCACACCCTCAACTAGTCTGACACAGTGTACATTTCTCTGAATAGGAAGAAATGGCACTGACCATGAGATTTTTATCAGTTTTTTCTTGTTTGGTGTAAAAAATAAAAGAGAAGTGGATTACAAGCCGGTAAACTCAGTTCTGGTTGTGGTTCCACTGACGACACCAAATTGAGGGGGTCTCACTCAATGACTGCTAGCATCGTTTACAGCACTAAAAATATGCATACACATAGCCTAAAATCTGATGTTCGTGAGTGAATATCACCACTGAAGGTTGCACTCAAGTTTTTTGGGTTTGTTTTTATTGATGTTGAACAGGTTTTAAGTAAAAAATAATGGCTTCTCTGGGACAAAAAAAGCAAAGGAGAACTCCTATGGGAATAAAATTGTTTTAAATGTATTTTTCTCTAGTTTTTAAAAAGCTATAAATCCCAAAGCGAAGTTATAATCCAAATACCACATTCTATGGAATTAGAGAGTAGCTTCAGTGATCAAAATCAGTGCAGTTATTCAATGGTCATTCTTGTTTTCAATAGATTAACAAACCACATTGACATTAATGAGTTGTAATTTATTTATAATTTAAGTTCTTTCGCTAAAATTTGTACGTCATCACAAAAAGCAAAAGAAGCTCAAGCTATTCTGTTTGAATACACCAGTCACCTTCTTTGCATGAAACAGATTTCAGTCATTTCACTATGATGATGTCACAATGAGTATAGAGCCTTGAAGATCAAAGGATGCTGCCAGGACAAGTTCCAAATTCTGTGCCTCACCCCCTTTAAAAATAATGCATGGCAACGAGAAAACGTAGAACTGAAACTTCTTTAGAACATACGCCTTCAGAACAGTTCTTTAGAACCATTTAGTAAGGATTACAAAACAGTCATAACTCTGGAAAATAAAAACATGCATTCAAGACAACTAAGGAGACAATTCACAATTTCTCTTAAGTTTACAGTTTTGATGGGACAGATGCTCTTCAGAAAAGATAAACTGAAGACCTATAAAGTTTCTTGGGAGACATGGCAAGAAAACCAATACGACTCTGTTTTGGGTTGAAGTTACGACAAAAAGGATGCTCGTTTAATGTGCTTTAAAGATGCTGCTTTACATGAGATATTTTCTTTTAAAAGTTTCTAATAAAATAAACTCAGTATTTGTTACAAAAGAGATACTCCCTATTCAGTTCTTATCATAACAGACATACATAAACATTCTCTTGCAAGTTTTGGTTTCTAACGAGTAGCATTCTTTTTCTGAGGTTCAAAGTCATTTTCTTTAACAGCCTATTTTATATGCACAAACTACCTTTTGATAATTCTTTCATGGATTACAGTTTAGACTTTAAAACAAGCAACTTTGTTGAATATCTTATTGTTTTTCCAGGTAGTTTCAAATCCCTTGATGTTTGGCAAATTTTTACAAAATTAATGAGGTTAACCTTCATTTTTCAGATTTTCAGTTACTTTATGCTAGCATAGACCTCTTATTTAAAGATGACTCATAGTCAAGGACTTCTAAGTTTCACTTTATTTTTAGGAAAATCTAAGCTCAAAGTAAATCCTAAAAAAGAGAGAAGTAGTGACACTTTCTTAATCTTAAACACATTTAGGCAACTAAATACAGGTTAATCCCACTTAAAGTAAATTAGATTTATGAAAGTATAGACATCTGGAACTAAAATTTAAAGAGACATTAATAATGTTTTTCATATTGTAAGGTTCATTTTCGTAGTTACATGATATTCTGCTTTTTTATTCCTTTCCATGCCTGGACACATATGGCCTTCAACTAGACAGGTATGTCAGAGAAGCCAGAAACATACAAGTGAATGGAGCAAGTATTCCACTATCAAGGAAGGCACAGTTTCATCTCAAAATTTCTTTAGCAATTTATATGAGTTAAGATGAAGATCTATCGAGTGGGGATTAAGGAAATCAGGCTAAGACATTTAAAGGTTGAAGTTGATATTTAATGACATGATTAAATAGAGTACCACAAAAAGTACAAAGTTTGCCACAAAAATATTTGGTTTGTAAAATTTAATTTACCTGCAGTTTGCAAGATTATACCTACTATACACAGAAACGGACAAATATAGCTTGTTGCAAATTATCACCAGCTGGATTTGAAAACATGTACCTTATTTTAAAATATAAATGTGTAGTTCCCAAACCTACAACTCTAAAGAAGGCAAAGGAGAAATATAGCTTTTAAACAATTTCTTTTTAAACCATCTGTACCTCCACAGAATATATTTGGGCAGTTTTTTGTTTGTGATTGTGTGTTAGTTTGACTTTAGAATAATAAATTCATAGAATCACTGAATTCTTGATTTAAAATATAAAAATAAGCTTTGTATGTAAGCCTTCTCATTTTATGCTGCTTTATTTTCCAATTTAACTAAACCACTGTTAGAGGAAATGAATAAGGCAATTTTTGTTACCTGAAAGGAAAACATACGATTCTGCTTGGTTCTTTAATTTCTCTGTGAAGATACGCACATAGCTCTTTAATAAAAAACATGCCATTGAGTTTCCATTTCCCATAATTCCTTCTGCTTAGTGAACAAAGTCATAATAGGTATGTCAGAATGAAAACAGGGATAAAGTTCTTTCAAGCTGACGGAAATGCCTATGCAGCTTTTTATAACTAGAATACTGACCGTCAGCAAAACAGAGATTGGGTGGCTCAAACAGAGCCCATATTACATCTGATTCACTGATCCCTTTCAAATTCTTGCCCCCAACCTCGGAGCAACACAAAACCTTCCTGAGCTCTGCTGGTCCTTTTGTCTGTTTGTAAAACAAAATACAACCTAAGAATAAATTCTTAGGCGGTAAAACAGCATTTCTATTGGGACAAATATCTCCCTTTTGATTATCTTGAGATGCCTGTTCTATCTAGTTTTTCAGCTAGAAACTATCCATCACCTGTTACTTACCAATTTGGTAAGTAAAACCATCTGTAGCTCTCCAAGCTTTCTCTAAAGAAGGAACCTGGATGAAAAGTCAATAATAAATGTGCTCTGAGTACCCAGAAGCTTATAAGATAATTAAGACTGGCAAGGGGTTGTTGGTACACACTCTAAATTGGGTATGAATCCAAGATTAAAGGTCAAAAAGAGTGTATCTGAGAAGATTTGTTAAAATACAAAATTTTTTAATTAAAGAAATATACTCCATGTAAAATGAAAGATGCTCTCAGTGCAAAACATGCCTGAAAATGATTTTGCTGATGAGGAGAGACAAGATTCTTCAAGACTGCTTTTTCTCCCAGGTTTTTACAGACATTACACTCACCAAGAAACTTTATGAGATTTCAGAAAGGCTTCCCACATGAAGGCAGAACTGCTTTTAACAATGGCTTGTCGGATGTTGTCTTGTTCTTAAACATTTCCCTTTCAACAATTAACTTTTCAGTTCATACCATATGCTAAATAGTTTAGTCTAGCAGAAGAATATTGTAGGAACCAATGAGAAAGTCTACAGAAATATTCCGGGACTATGCTGAACCCTGGAGGATTTTGAGAGGTGAGAATAGGAAGAGAGTTCTAGTAAAGAGGAGGAATAACACAGAGGAAAGAAGGCAGATGACGCGTCCAAGGAAAGGCGAAAGCCAACCACTGCTTAAAATACAGAGTTCATACAGGGATACAGTGGAAGACAAATTTAATATGGACACACCATAGAAGACTTGCAAAGACTGGGAAGACAGATGCTGAAAGTTTTGGGGCAGGGAAGTGCAAGTAGTGTTTTGGGACAAGTGGCCAAATTTAAACATACAGGCTGGGATTATGAATGAAAACCCAAAGCCTGGCCAAGCACTGAAGAGGTTAATGTTTGAGCATGAACTCAGTATCTGCGCCAGAGGGATGGCAACAGGAATCCCCAAAGAAGAAATTTATATTCAAAGAGTCCATAGGAACTTATAATTAATTAGATGTGAGGATGAGAAATGGCTATGGAGGAAAAGTAAGGAGCAGAAAGGATTCCAATGTTTTGAGTCTAGTTGGCCAGTAGAAAGATGGAGGGAAAAATAGGCTAAATTTGAAGGAAGAAACAGTTTTATAAAAGATTGCTTTTTAGAACTGCTGATATAATTTAGCATTAAAAAATACACGAATTGTGCATTTTCTGATTGGCTGACATTGGACTAGGTGTAGAGGATTCATAAACTTCCACATCGACCTTACCTGGAGGAGTGCCTACTCCAATTATAGGCAGACACACAAATCATTTGCCTGGTTGAAGTCACAGGAATGAGGTGAAATCTTTCCGGGAGAAAGTCATGTCCAGTCTAAAATCTTCCTGCTGAGATTATTTTATTTAGTTGTCTTATTGACACAAAACATCTGACAGCCATCTTATATGCAGATATCTCTTTAAAAAGAGATTTAAAAAATATACTGATGTCAGCCCTCATCTTTTTTTCCTCCTTATTAAATTTATTAGTTTGTTTACTCATGGGCCTCTGGTAATTTGTCTTTTTGCTGTGGAAGATTTACCCTGAGCTAAGATCTGTGCCAATCTTCCTCTATTTTCTATGTGGACTGCCACCATAGCATGGCTGATGAGCAGTGTAAGTCTGTGCCCGGGAACTGAACCCATGAACCCAGGCCACGGAAATAAAGCATGCAGAACTTAACCACTATGCCATAGGTCCAGCCCGTGGTAATTTGATTTTTTCCCTCTGCACCATATTCTAACTTGCTACTACCTTTTTCAAATGTAAAACGTACAAAACTAAATTCCTTAGGCTCCAATGCTGTGTAAATTATTGCCAAAAGAACAACATTTGAGTACCTATTGAATGTAAAGTACTTTGCAGCTTTTGTAACTCCTGTGCAGATTTGGCAATTTCTTGTGAGCTTAAAACTCTTTGGAAGTTTTAACAATAACTGAGCAATGCGTGTTCCATCTTTGGTATTGTACAGAGTCAGGGCAGTGGCCTCTATGAGTTGTCCTTTAGGCTCTTGGTCCCTTGCTTAATCCTTTACTAGATTTATGCCTTGGGTCTCATGTCCTGAAAAGTTCCTTCATTTCTCTCCTTTCCATAGCCATTGGAAGTGGCCTCTGGTAAGCCCATAACCCATCTTACCTGGCCTCTTGTGTGATCCACTTTTCTAACATCTGAGGATTCTGCAAGGTAGGGGAAAGTGGGGACATACGATACATGGGATGTCAGGTGTCTGAGGTCAGCGCGCACGGGCACGTTGGTACTCTTTGCTTGGATGCATTCTTCCTGCGCTCCTTCCAATCTGCTCTTGGATTTGGAGACTGGTGTTGATATCTCAGGGATTTCATAGACATGATCATATTTGATCCTCACAACTCACTCCAGCCTGAGTAGGCAGCAACTCATATTTCCATTTTATAAGTGAATTAATTACGGCTTGGGGAGTTTAGGCAACCTGCCCTAGGTCCCATAACTGTCACAGAGAACAAACTGCCATTATTAGGGACAAAATGAACTACAAATAATGATAAGTTTCTAGCTCACATTTAGTTTATGGCTTGTTATAATTACCTATTTTCTGCTCTACCAACACCAAGGGTTTCACAGTCTATATCACGTATTTTTTTGTCAAGTCAAGTTCTCACCACTAATTTGTAAGGATAATTTTCTTCTAATTCTACTAGTTGTAAGGATAAGCAATTCCATAAAATCTAGAGTCTTGTGTGACTTTGAAACAAATCTTGGTATTTTACAGTGATACTGTAAATACAAAGAAAGCAAAGTCAAGCAAGATAGGTGAACATTTATGGTTCAAGAAGAGAGTATTAGACAACCAATAATGAATCAATGTCTTCTAAACTATGTTCTGATGATAATGCGTGCTCTGATATTGGCAACAAGTGACTGACAAGGCCAAAAAGAGAAGCAAATCTCTTTCCGACTACTTGAACACAAATATACGTTTTAAATAGTTTTTATTGTGATAATACCTTAAAGTGGTGCTTTAATACCTTAAGAATAAATAACTATTTTCTCAGTTGGAACCAGTGATGCTTCTTGCAAGTTGACCGAGCATTTGTGCACAGGGCCTTGGAGTAAACTATGGAAGCAAGTATGCGGCAGGCTGTGGTCCTTTCCGCTTGCTTTGCTTTACAGCTGAGACACTGCTCTTCAGCAAAGGGAACTACATCAGCTTTCCTGTCTGATCAAGATAGTAATAGCACCACTGTTTTATAGCTATATAGCACTTTTAACAGTTACAAAACCGCCTTCACATAAGCAGAAGGTAAATTATGATTTCTGATAAGGGGGTACTCCAAAAACTTTATGCCAATGGCGAGAGGTCCACCACATCAGCAAAATAATTAACCCACTTCCAAGGAGCTAAAATTTCATGATGCATAGAGCATCTTAATTTTCTTAGGTCAGTGCCCTGATAAAAGCTGTGTTTCCACAATGTGCATTCAACACAAAAACTCTTCATTTTACCTCCTGTTCACAGAGGCGTCAGACACAAAATTATGCACAGGTAGCAAAACTGGCAACTGCTTGAAAAATATCAGACGCAAAAGCAGAGACATCAGGATAAGGTGGAAGCTGAACCAATGGAGCTTTGATGCAGAATTTTGCAAACCCTCACTACAGTAAATATTGCCCTAGTAAGTGCAACAACATTAAACGCAGAAGAGCAAGAGTGACAGATAACTCCAGTCCCAGACCTCTGGAGACTCACAGTACTGTAGAGTGAAAGAGGAACAAGCAAGGATTCTAGTTCATTATTCTCATATTGAAAGAGCTTTGTTCCACTGCATCAGTGATAATGCCAGACACACTACATATACCATCTCATTTAATCCCTGAGAACAACTCTAAAAGGGAGATGTCATTTTAGACATGAGAAGAAAAAATAACAGCAAAAACAAACAAAGAAAAACAACTCACAGGGAGATAAGTACCAGGTCCAAGGTCACACAGTGGTGGAACTAGTATTTGAACATGGCTGTGTGATTCCAAAGCCTGGTATGATTTTCAAAAATGCTTCACTGCCTTCCAGTAACCAGAGAGGAGTCCACACTAAGCATAAGTTGAGAGTAAAAACATGAGCCATGAATTAACATCTTTATGAATAAAAATATCTTTCCCATAGGAACCACACTAAATTACACACTTATAAAATAATGAAATCTTTATCATTTGTTACATTCTTGAAACAATGTTTCAATCAGCATGTTTATAAAAGTGATTTTCTGAAATGAAAATCTGTTAAAATAAGGTATCCATAGGCACCTGGGCTTCATAAATATTTTTGACTTTTCGGAAAAAAATCACAATTCATTTAATTTCTCACTGGAATCACCCATCGAGTTTTGTGTGAAATAAGAAGAACGGATTTCTACTGAGTACTTTCTACTTTAATCAAAGCCTGAATCAGAAACAAGACTCACGAGGCAATGCAAAAAAATGGACAGTCAGCAGGCGGCTGTGTGTTTTCAATGGATAAGTGTCCATGACAACAGGAAAAAAATGCCACAGCAGTGCATGCAACACTGTTCACAGGCTCAAAGAGATTAAGAGTAGAATAAGCCTGGAGATCAATCTACCTCTTTCCCTCCTCCTCATAGATGAATCACTCTGAACAGAATTCAGAAGCATTAGAGAAGCACGGACCTGCCTCTATCACTTTTACACCTGTTCCCAAATCGATGAGGGGTCATGTGCTAAGTGCTGCCCATCGGGCACTTTCACCAATCTTATACTTGACATATTTCCTTGTCATTCATAAACAACTTATAAAGTTCCCAATAACAGTTAGAATGAACGAAATCAATGAAAATATAAACTTATTTTCTGAAAACGAATCCACAAAAGTGTACCAGTCCACTGAAATGTTTCCAACTACCTTAAGAATTTACCTTGACTTCATTTAAATATAATTTTTCAGGTTCACTGAGCTATAGTTGACAAATAAAATTGTAAGATATTTAAAATGTACATGATGATTTGATAGACATTGTGAAGATTCCTCCCACCTAGTTAATTAATTCATCTGTCACCTCACCTCTCTCTCTTGCTACATATATATAAAACATTTAAGTTTTACTCTCATACTAAATATCAATTATACAGTGTTATCAACTATTGTCACCATGCTGTATATTAAATCCTTACACCTTATTCATCTTATAGCTGAAAGTTTTAAAATATAATTTATTGATGAAAGAAATGAATTTACGCCAAGAAATGATTTTCCCTTTAAATGGTCCTAAATTTTTGCTATTTTGCTAAGCACTTTTTATTAACAATATATGCACTCTTTATATTTTATTGGTAAATTTTTGTGGCTATCTGTATAAAGGAAACTTAAAATTGTGTACATTATACTATATTTAGAACAACTGACTTTTTTTCTGTTTATTCATAGACAAGCTTTCCTGCTTTTATAATACCCAATAAAATAGCATTGGAATTACTGAGATAATGCTTTGTTTTACTTTAAGAGTATTCTAGCTTAGAGGTTATTTAATAATTCCATGATTAACCTGCATTGGATGACATCTAAGGAGATCTCTTTAGTACATAAGTCCACTCTTTACAGAACCGTACTATAGTTGGTGTATCTACACTGATGGTCTGACATTACACTCTTGAAGCACTTACTAATCTTAAACTGTGATAAATTCTGTTTTATTTTTCACATTAAAATAAGTAGACAAGGGGCTGGCCCTGTGGCCGAGTGGTTAAGTTCGCGCGCTCTGCTGCAGGCGGCCCAGTGTTTCGTTGGTTCGAATCCTGGGCGCGGACATGGCACTGCTCATCAAACCACGCTGAGGCAGCATCCCACATGCCACAACTAGAAGGACCCACAAAGAAGAATATACAACTATGTACCGGGGGGCTTTGGGGAGAAAAAGGGAAAAAATAAAATCTTAAAAAAAAAAAAAAGATAAGTAGACAAGTCACTCACTTTAACATGTCTTATAAAATCATTCATTCATTCAACAGTTACTTATTGAGGACCTACTATGTGCTGGGCACTGTTATGAGCCTTACGGATACAGCAGTGAACAATACACCTGCACACACACACACAGGCACACACAATGTTTAAGAAAAATTAAGGAACATTTGCACAGATAAAACAAGTTATTACAGGAAATTGTTTTTCAAAGTTTAATTTTAGCTTTCTTTCTGTTTGAAGTCTAGAAATAAAAGCATTTTATAATTTTCCATTAAAGAAGAATACTAATTAAACACAGAGTAACCAGAACTAGTAACTTCTAGCAGGAAATGAGACCTGACATACGAATTTGGAAGGAAGGACAGAGCTTCTGTCTACTGAGGAGATAAAACGTGGTTATCTGAAAAACAGGTTTGATTTGGAGAAGGTGATGGATACTTGTGATCTTTTAAAAAATTATTTTATTGAGGTCATATTGGCTTATAACACTGCACAAATTTCAGGTGTACATTATTATATATCAGTTTCTGTGCAGACTGCATCGCGTTCACCAACAACAGTTTAGTTTTTATCAGTCACCATACATATGTGCCCCTTTACCCCTTTCGCTCCCCCCCTTCTTCTCTGGTAACCACTAATCTGTTCTCCTTATCCATGTGTTTGTTTATCTTCCACATATGAGTGAAATCATAATGTGTTTGGTTGCAGGGTACAAATCAACATACAAAAATCAGTTTCATTTCTATACACTAATAATGAACTGGCAGAAAGAGAAGTCAAGAATACAATCCCACTTACAATAGCAACAAAAAGAATAAAATACCTAGGAATAAATTTAACCAAGGAGGTGAAAGACCTATACACTGAAAACTATAAGACATTGTGGAAGGAAATTGAAGAAGACATAAAGAAATGGAAAGAGATTCCATGCTCATGGATTGGAAGAATAAACATAGTTCAAATGTCCATATTACCTAAAGCAATCTACAGACTCAATGCAATTCCACTCAGAATCCTAATGACATTCTTCACAGAAACAGAACAAAGAATCCTAAAATTTATATGGAACAACAAAAGACCCCAAATAGCCAAAGCAATCCTCAGAAAAAAGAACAAAGCTGGAAGCATCACAAGGCCTGACTTCAAAATATACTACAAAGCTATAGTAATCAAAACAGTATGGTACTGGTACAAAAACAGACAGATCAATGGAACAGAACTGAAAGCCCAGAAATAAAACCACACATCTACAGACAGCTAATCTTTGACAAAGGAGCCAAGAACATACAATGAAGAAAGGAAACTCTCTTCAATAAATAGTGCTGGGAAAACTGGACGGCCATGGGCAAAAGAATGAAAGTAGACCATTATCTTACACCATACTCAAAAATTAACTCAAAATGGATTAAAGACTTGAAGGTAAGAGCTGAACCCATAAAACTCTTAGAAGAAAACATAGGTAGCACAATCTTTGACATCAGTCTTAGCAGCATCTTTTCAATACCATGTTTATTGAGGCAAAGGAAAGAAAAAATAAACAAATGTAACTATAGCAGACTAAAAAGCTTGTGCAAGGCAAAGGAAAACCATGAACAAAATGAAAAGACTACCCATCAACTGGGAGAAAATATTTGCAAATCATGTATCTAACAAGGGGTTAATTTCCAAAATACATAAAGAACTCATACAACTTAACAACGAAAAACAAACAACCTGATTAAAAAATGGGCAGAGGATATGAACAGACATTTTTTCAAAGAAGACAGACATACGGCCAACAGGTACATGAAAAGATGTTCAACATCACTAATTATTAGGGAAATGCAAATCACAACTACAATGAGATATCGCCTCACACCCGCCAGAATGGCTATAATTAACAAGACAAGAAATAGCAAATGGAGATAATGTGAAGAAAAGGGAACCCTCATATCCTGCTGGTGGGAATGCAAACTGGTGCAGCCACTATGAAAAATAGTATGGACATTTCTCAAAAAATTGACAATAGAAACACCATATGATCCAGCTATCCCAATACTCGGTATTTATGCAATGAACATGAAATCAACAATACAAAAAGATTTATGCATCCCTATGTTCATTGAAGCACTATTCACAATGGCCAAGACATGGAAGCAAGCCAAGCGCCTATAGGCTGAAGACTGGATAAAGAAGATGTGGTATATATATATATACAACGGAATACTACTCAGCCATAAGAAAGACAAAATTGTGCCATTTGCAACAACATGGGTGGATCTTGAGGGTATTATGCCAAGAAAATAAGCCAGTCAGAGAGACACTTGTGAATTTTAAGGGTAATTAAACAGGTTCTTTTGTGGCTGATGGCACTGAGCTTTCCTTACATCTTGTTTCTCTTCAAACTTCATGGCTTCTCCTCATGAAATAAATATCCCACCAGCACTATTCTTATGATCCTCATCTTTGAAAAACATCATTTTCATTTCAGGTTAACAAATAAAGATAGAAGAAATGGTTTCTCTATGGTCAAAAGTTGGACAAGAGACCTGAAGGAGCTGGATGATGCTGTGTTCACAAGTGAGTGATCTCAACTCATAGGATCAGTGGTAAAGAACCCACCCTGTCTGGACCACTCATCTCTTTCTCAGCCTCCTGGAATTTTGAACATATATATAGAAACACAGGGACCTGCTGACACTGTGTTAATTTCCAGCTATACTCTGGAAGGGAAATTCCACAAGCTGCTCCACTTCTTGGCTGGTAACCTCTTACTTCGTTTCTGCATGATTTTCCCAGTAGTCTTCTAATAAACAATCCCTTTTGCTTAAGTTGGTTTCTGTTACTTACAATCAAAAGACCATTAATATTACATCCCCTTCCACTGGTCCATTTTGTATGCTTCATTTGAATTCAACTCTTTTTTTATAATCATCTTGCTAAATACTTTCAACGATTCCTACTGCCAATAAGATAAAATCAAATCTACCAACATTCCAATATTGTCTGTAGGACACTCCTATAGGCTTTCAAATCCAGGTCTAACTGCACACTTTGCCTGTCACCACTCCTATACCTTGCTTCCCGTTCTTCCTAAAACACTACTAAAAACAAAAATGGAAAAGATAGTGAACATTATTTTAATGAAATGTTTGCCTTCAAATGCTGGACTTGCCAACTATTAGATGTGGAAGCTTACACAAGTTTTCTTACCTCTCTAAAACTTAGTTACTCTTTAATAAAGTAAAGACAATAATATCTTGTTTCTAGAGTTACACTAAAGATTTAAAAAGACTATATGGGTGTGCACACACACACGTATATATACATACACACGTATATATATATAATATATACATAAAGTCATCTAGCACAGGGCCCAGCACATAGAATGTTTTCAGCAAACAACAGCCATTTTAATTTCATTATGGCTTAAATTTAATTATTCATTATTTCATTATGGCTTAAATCTTTAATGCCAAACACTTTCTTAAGATTCAGAGGCACAGATTTAAGTGCTTACATGACCATTCCCTGTGGACAGAGCTCAAATTTAAAATTAACTCTGTTCAAATGGAAAATTAGCATTTTCATGCCTCCCAACCTGGGTTCTCCTACATCCTTACTTTGAAGAATGATACCACCACCCACCAATCACCCAGCTACAAGTATGATAATCTCAGACTCCTGCCTCATCCAATTGGTCTCCCCACCCTGTAGACGTTACTCCCTTAACGTCACCTGAATCCATCCTCTCTGCTTCTCCCAGCACCCAGATCCTCCACACCCCTCATCGGGTATCCAACAATAGCTTCCTAGCTGACACACTTTGCCTTTGTTGCGCTCACCAAATTTATGCCCCCAACAGCGAATGAATAAGTCTTTCTAAAACTCAAAGCTGATCAAGCTTAAATCTAGTAATCGCTCTCCATTGATTAATGAATAAAGACGTACTCTTTGAAGTGCTCCACCTGTCCTTGACAATGTGGCCATGGCCTAAAGTCAACTCTGTCATCATGCCTTGTTAGTGAACTCCACTCCAATCATATCCACTTGCTCACAGTTTCTCCAACACATCAGCCTGTTTCCGGCTTCCTCTGCCTTATTCGTGCTGGTCCATCTGAGTGGAACGCCCTTCCTTCAGCACTCTGGAAGTGGCTGTGCGTCTTTTGAGGGTCACTTCTTTTAGGGAGCCCTGGCAGATACAGCCCTCCTCCACATTTGTGTTCTAACTGTAACCCTTAAATACTTCTCTCAGAGCACTCACTCACATATTTAACATGCTTGAGTACATATTTTTCCAAATTGAAGGGCAAAGCTGTGTATTATTCCTTTAGGGGCTCTGGTGCTCCGTTCAGGCCTGGAACATAACAGGCCCTTAATATATGCTTCCTGAATGAACAAAGGTAACAAGCAGAAAGAAGCAGATAAGGGAATTTAGAATTTGAATTTCAAAAATGAAAAGCAAAGTTCAGAGTATGTTCTGGAGTCTAGAGACATTCATGGTCTCACAGGACCCACAACAATACAGAATACAATAACTGTTCATAATTATAATTTCTACTAATTAAGAAAACATTCCATCACAGCTATTCAGAATACACTATTTAGGGTAATCAAGTACAGTGAAGCTGACACATCGTTTCAAAAGGGGTTGAGTCAAGCGTCCACCTTTCTAAGATGGCTACTGCTCCTTAAATGACAGTTTGAGAGACTTATAAATATTTTATATTCTATATAATTTAAAATGGTGCATTACTGAGCAACTCCAGGAAATAGCTTACTAGCATCTAGTAATTTGTGACCATCCCCTATATGACTAGGAAATTTAGGCAACTTTAATAAATTTGCACATAACTTCTTTAATGGGGAATGGAATTTTTGGAAGAAAACTGGAAGATAAAAATGCACTGGAAGAGTCCATTTAATAGCTGATTAAAATAGAGAGTTATTTCTTTAAAAAAATGTTGATAGCTATGCTATAGTAAACATTAAGAATATATGCAAAGATGTGGTCAGAAACTAAAAAAATAAGAATTTTTGACATAAAGTGATTCAGGTGGGAAGGGATGTAAACATAACCCATAATTTAGAGGAAAATCTTACATCACTGAATCAAATTAAGTTATAATATAAGACTCAGTGCTGAGGAAAATGCTCTGCAAATTTACAGAATGCATCCTAGGTAAGAGATGTTCTATGAAATATTGTCACAGAGCAGAATAAAATTGATGTAATTTGACCATCAATTTGCAACCTAGTCAATAAAAAAACTAAAAGAAATGAATGGACATTTTGATAGACTTTTAGATCTGCTACCTATTCTAACTTTAATAAACAGTCTTTAAAAAAATTGTTTGGACTTTCCAATGAACTTCACTCAAAACAAAAACCATAATTTTGCATTTAACATTTCACTTTTGTTCAACTGGAGTAACAGATGAAAATGACAGGAACCATGACTGATTAAGTAGAAGTAAATTTTAAAGCAGCCTGAAGGCAGGCGCACAATATTACTTTTGTGAAATCTAGTGGAGGGTTGGAAAAGAAAGAGTGAATTTCAAGAATCATGCATTACTGGGATGTGCTAGAAACCAAACGATTGTATTTGATATGATTCCTAGAGGGACTCCTTTACACTTCAGATGCATGGCCTTGTGATCTGCCATGCTCCCGGCAATTCACAAACAGATTACCATCACTTCCACTGGAAGGGGATTCTCAGCTGTAGGAGAAGCAAGTAAGTTACAAAAAAAGCACTAAGAGATTTAAATACCTAGAAGCTTGCTTGAAGCCAAGGAGAAATGAGATGCTGATGAAAGTTAGATATTTATCATAGAAAGCCTTGGTTGTCTATATTCATGGCTGAGCAAGAAAACATATCAAAATACTCTTCATTTTACATCTCAAGATGCTTTAAGACCAGAGAGTAAGACTGGCCTGCCAAGCACTCAGCCACCACAACGTTGCAGTAGTTACGATCACCTTTTTAAAATAAAGGAAACAACTTGCCTTCTAAAGCTGTGATAGACTTCAGTTCATTGGGTTTCACGAAAGGAAAAAGTAAGTTTTTATCCGATTATTCAAGCTCTTATGTTAACAGATTTTAGACCGACACAAACAGATCATTTCCATATGAAGAATAAGGCCTTGATAAGTCTGAATTGTGATATATTTTAACTTTTATTTAGTGTTAAATGCTAAAAATAAAAGGGGAGGGGAGCTGAAATGAAATTTCCCATTACCTCTTTGCTTCATCGATCTGTTTTCACTTGAAATTATGGACAGAGATTTTATTATGTTAAAGGTAAACATAGAAACAATCCTGCAAAAATGTACCTCACACAGTGATAAATAATGATTCTGGTTGCTATAAAGAATAACTGTATTTGATAATGTAATATAGGTCAAATGCCCCCCCCCAAGCATACAAAGCGGGTACCCAGAGACCGACATTAAAGTTTTTTGGCATTTCCTCAAGACTACGATATTACCCATGATGCTATTTCCCAGACTACGTGAAGGTGTTTCTATTTCATAAATCTGAAGCACCATAACCATGACACGAATTTGAATGTAAGCAAAGAACGCTGAACCCGTAACTAAAGGCAGCAGTCTTTCCACTTCAAAATAGGCAAACACTGCCAGCAAAAACAACAAACGGAATTTCTGCTGAAACAAAGACGACAGAGTGTGAAATAGCAGCCTGCCATCAGACACTGGGAGTTTGATTTTCATCAATGGCAGCTGAGACAGCCCTCTCCTCCCACTTCTATATGAAAAAAAAGAAACCCGACAATGCCATCTGCATGCAAGCAGGAGGACAAATCTTGCCCGTCTACTTGTTGCACTTCAGCACGAAGTCCACGGCAGCCACAAAGGTCTATTTAGGCTCTGTTTCATTCCCCAAACCCATATGATACTCCTAGTTACTGTACATTCAGGGGAATACACAGTAATTTTTTACCAGATTCTGCTGGTGTCACATCACGTATCAGAAAAGTTTTCAACCAGAGGACTTCTGATTGATTTGCTTGAGGTCATGTGGAGGGAAAAGGAAAAGTTTGAAAAAATAAGCACTCACAAGCAGCGAGTGGCAAATGCAGCCAGCGAGGTGAATGTGTTTCAAAAGCCTCCTCTGTGAGGACGACACAAAAACGGGCCGGGGCATGTGGTCCTTGAAGTGAAGCAACAGTTGCGAGTTGCTATACAGCTATTTCCAATTCACCTGTTACAATGCTAACCATGCTCCTGAAACTCTACCTTCTGTGAGAGGTGAAACTCTTCCCACAGAGATGAAATGCACAGTACAAATATACACTGTGGTAGCACTGAAGGAAAAGCAGATCGAATAAAGCAGATTGATAAAACAGGGAGAAAACATTCTAGCTAGACTAGAGTACTAATGATACCAGGGAAGCACCAGTGTGCGTTAAAGTGTTTCCATGTGTTTGTTCGTCAGGCATGGTGTACTGACAAACCATATGAAGCTCAGTGGCTAGATTAACTCATCCTGAATCGTATCTATGACAGGGCCACACGCATATTCAATGTCAAAAAGCAAAGCACCACCACTACCAACAACAAAAATCCTCTCAGCCACATCCTGCAGACCTGGTCACTGCTTTTAGAAACTTTCAATATAATTTAACCTGGATGCAATTAATAATGATGATGATGATGCTAATTGTTTTAATAGCTTGAATCATTGTACAGCAAATATTCACTAGCTTCCTCCTCCCGCTACGGGCAGAACATACTTTCCCCTTCCATTGATGTTGGGCTTGGAAATGTGCTGGCACGTGGGGCTTGCTTTCTTGGAGGATGCCATCACCATGCAAAGGAACGTGTGCTGGCTATCCACTGAGTCAAGAAGGATGAAGGGAATGTGGAGCAGACCTAAACTTAGTCTGTAGCTTGTATCCAAGCCCAATCTGGATCAGCAGAGCCCTACCCAGCCCACCAATGCATGAACGAAAGTAATGACTGCTGTTTTAGGCACTGAGTTTTGGAGTGGTTTGTTATGCAGCATTATTTTGGCAATAGGTGACTGAGATAACAATATTAATAATGATATAATTAGCATATTATCATAAATAGTGCTTGTATATTAAATTAATGGCATAGGGTGAAATGACAACACAGAGATTTCACGATTGCTGACAGAATACTGTACTGTTATAGGCCTTAGTAAAATTGGACATTCTTAGTTTTACCCCCTCCAACCCTTGTACACCCACATAAGTAGCTGCTGCCATTTATTAAGTACTACCTCTCAGAGTCTCAGGCACTAAAGCGGTCACTTTCTATTCATTCAATTCTTAAAACAATTCCTGTCATGTCACTTTATCCCCTTACTGATAAGGAAATCAAGACTCACAGAGGTTAAGTAACTTCGACCAGAGTTAACAGGCTGCAGCTTTAGCTTTCAAGGAGGTACTTCCCTAATACTTACCATATTTCAGTGAAGTTTTTTCTATTTAAAAATGTTTAAAGGAGGAACGAGTTGACTCCAGAGAGGAGATATAATGTCTTTTTCACTTTTGTTGCTCTGTAGGGACTCATCTGGCACCGAAATAGCTCTCCCATTCCCACCCCCAGATGGTCCACTTGACAAGGAGAGGCCTCTGGGGATGCTTGAAAGCTCTCTTCTTGTAAAGGAGAAGTACAGCCTAGAAAATTCCTAAGATAGCCATAAGTTTTAGCTCAAGAGGATACTTTAAAAAAAAAAAGTTTATTTCCTTTCATCTATGATCACTAAGTTAGTTCAGACTTGATAAAGACTACACAAAGGAAAAATCCAGTTTTTGCTTTTTTAAAAAACACACACCTCCCTAACCAGGTGTATTCCTAATTAACTCATACTAAGAACTGAAAACACTCAAGTCAATCAATTTTCCTTTCCCAACTCTAAATCTTAGGCAGATTATTAAAAAAATAGATAACTATGAAAATTTTCTATGAATGTTTTTCTTGAGGCAGCTTTTAAAAGATACTAATGCAGAGGTTAGGTCTTTCTAAGCATTCTATTAAATTTTTATTAATATTTCTTTTGCTCATAGAAGCTTTCATCAGATAGATTTCCTAATACATCAGGGTACACAGGCTACCTCTGTTTCATACTAGTGGAAACTAAAGTATAGCTAACGTGACACCGGGAAAAGATCTTTCAAAGCTTTAACATGTGGTAAAACTGGACATTTTGATTAGGAGTAACAATGACCTTGGGAAGATACCAAATGCACTAAAAAATAACCCCTGCATAATTAATAGGATGACGTTATCTCTACAGTCAGTAATATCACCAGGCTTGACACTAAAAACGTCCACTCATCCTAAGAAATGCAGTCTGCAAAGTAAAACAAGGGATTTGCATATAAAATGATAGAGTCTATGTTAGCATCATTCTAACACCTAGCAGGGGTGCTTGACTTTTAAAACTTAAGATATTTAGTGCCAATATTTTTAATACAAACAAAATAATTTGCTACTTTGCTGCAAATGAACCATATTCAAAAATGCTTCCTACTAACTGCAGAATTGCCCTGCTGTTGACACAAGACTTTTTATGAGTGAGTTTTCCAGCACACATTCAGGGAGGCTTGTTAGGAATGCCTCTATATGTACAGGAGAACGAACTGCAGTCATGCGTTGCTTGACGACAGGGATACGTTCTTAGAAATGCATCCTTGTGTGAACATCATAGAGTGTACTTACACAAAACTAGATGATGTAGCTTACTACACATGTAGGCTATATGGTACTAAATCTTATAGGACCACCACTGTAGATGCCATTTTTCATATGACTGTTTAGCCCTAACACAATTAATGATAATTGTTTGGCATCATGACATCATAAAAAATCTAAAGTTAAAAGCATTGTTTTTCCATCATAAGATGTTTTATGAGGAAAATTATTTCTCTCTCCCAGCACTACAATACTTCTCCAAAAGGAAAAATGAAGAAATGAAAAAGTAATTAGAAGAGTCATAATTTCCATTTTCAATTTATTACACATGGAAAGTAATTTGCGTAAGGGAAGTATAACTAACAGAAGACATGGTATCAATATGTGTATCAAACTTGTAAGTAAACATATAAAGGAAGAGAAATCATTACTTGAATTTTAGTTTATATTTAGGCTATAACAATAGCAAATGAAAAATTAAATTCAAACTTCTCAGTGTCCACTGTCATTGAAAAGCATAGAGAAGTTAACGCTGAAGAACCTCTTTTCTTAAGTTAATTTAAATGAAAAGCTAACATCATATTTAATGGTTTGCTTCTCTACAAGGTCTTACTCCTATTTGTTTGGAAAGAGAGAGAAATTCCAAAGACTCTAGAGAAGTGTTTTAAAGTTATTAAATAATGCTCTGACTTCAGTGTTGCCCATGCATCAAAAGAAAAGAGAAGGAAAGCAGCATGGAAACAAAGCAGAAACTGTCAAAGGACTGAAAGTGAAAATACAGGCCATGGCCAAGTGGACAGACATCCTCTGGGCGTGTCCGCTTGCTCAACGTCAAGGAATAGTTCATTGAAACCAGCTGACTTGTTTTTTCAAGTTTAAAAAATTAACCTCTCTCCTTCAGATCACTGAAAAATTATATTTGGTGTGTTATGGGCTGAATTTTGGCATCTCCATGCTCACATGTTGAAACTCTGATCCTCATTACCTTAGAATGTGACTATATTTGAAGATAAGATCTTTACAGAGGTAATTAAGATAAAATGAGGTCATATGGGTAGGCTCTAACCCAGTATGGCTGGTGTTCTTATAAGCAGAGGAAATTTGCACACAGGTATGCACGTACACAGAGGAAAGACCATGTGAGGACACAGCAAGAAGGAGGGCACCTGCAAGCCAAGGAGACAGGCCTCAGCAGAAATAAAACCTGCCAACACCTTCATCTTGGACTTCCCGCCCCTAGAACTGTGAGAAAGTAAGCTTCTGCTGTGTAAGCAACCCAGTCTGTGGTATTTTGTTCTGAAAGCCCTAGCCAACTGATAGACTATGTAATGCTGAAAACTCTAAAAATTAGTCACTGACTTCACTCATAATCAGGCAAGTTAGCTTTTTTTAATGTTAAGTATTTTTTTAATGTTAAGTATTAAACACTTTTTAAGATAATAATACCTATCACCCCTAAAAGTGAATGATAATTCATTAAAATTACCAAATATTCAGTCAGTAATCAAATTTCTGACTGTCAAATATATGCGTATGTATGCATCTATACATATGCATGTATACATGTGTTTCATATATATTTTATATACGTAATATGTATGTATGTTATAAACCTGCTCACACACATATACATTCGTTTGAATCAGATTCCAATAAGATTAGCTGAACAGTCTCCTTTACTTTATAGGCTCTTCATCCCCTTTTTCCTTTCAATTTTTTTTGCTGTTGTTGAAGAAACTGGATCATTTGTGCTACAGTATTTTCCCACAATCTAGATTTTGCTGATTGTAATTCTATAATGTCATGTAACATGATCCTCTGCCCTTTGTATTTCTTCTAAGTTGCCAGATCTAGAAGCTTAATTAGATCCAGGCTTATTTTGGGGGGGATGGGGGGGCCAACAAATTCATAGACCATAGACGAGGTTGTGTATTCCTATCAGGGGGACATAACATATTTTCTTTCTTTTAGTCATTAGTAATCATTGACTAGATCCACTATTTCAATGAGATGCAAAATGGGGATCGTTGCTTTCTATAATTCCTTTTTCATTTATTTGCTGCAATACTCCTATAAAAAGGGCCTTACTTTCATCATCTATTCACACATAGGATTACTGCAAAACAGAGTCATTACAGAAAAAACAAGATAAATACTTTATGATTTCCCTTTATTTAACCATTTTCAAAACAGTGACCAACATGGGTTAGCTTTTTTTTTTTTTTCCCCCACTGCAGATATTAACCTTGTTAATGCCCAAGTTGACCCAGCCTGGGGACACATTTTGATAGGACTAGTAATCGTCAATAGCTATGTCACTGTGTGGTAGGGCAACATGATATTCGAGGTCATCTCTATACTTCTTGCACAGATGTGGAATCAGCCATTTATTCAAAGAGCTCTGGTTCCTTCCAGTGAACCTCAATACAGACTTCTGGGGTACTCATTGCTACTACATGGTTACTGTTTCCAGGCATTTTCAAAGGAGAAATATAAGAAATCAGTATTTTTTAAATAAACTCATTTTGATACTTCTCATTCAAATTCTCGAATGTCGGGATTTTTACAATCTTATTGATCTTACACTTCTACCTTCTTTCTCCCACTCAAAACATGGTTAGTCACTTGCTTTATCCCAAAAACCCCCACGCAACAGTTTTCAAAGCTAACACTACTACCAAATACGATTGTGAGAAAGTTTAAAATTTCATTGTCTCTGTTTTTAGATCTCAGAGTATATCCGACTAAGGATGTACAATGAAATTTCTGAGTCTTAGCATCACGTGAAATGATTCTTCTCTGTGTGACTGGTTGTACCAGCAGCTAGATACACAACAAGGTTTATTTGTTTCATCTTAAACAGTTGTCTTCATTTTACTGGTTTTGTTTTATACTTATATAAAATATGGACATGCTTCCAGAGTTAAATCCAAAAGACACTTCCCTTTAGATGAACAGTAGCACTGTTCGTTTGAGTACACTTCCCTCGGCTGGGCTGTTTTCACTTCACATTTTATCCACAGCAGTTTATAGAAGCCCACATTCCTTTTTACAGCTCTATAGTGCTTCCTTGCATGGATGTGCTGTAATCTACTCAACCAGTCCCAACTCACAGTCACTTGGTTTGTTCCTGTCTTTAAATTTTACAAACAGCTGCAACAAATGGCCTTGTTTCTTGCAATAAACTTGTGAGACATTTAATATTTTTTCTAGCTATTTATCCATTTCTCTTTAAAATTTAAAAAGTGGCTAAAATTATTTCAAAAGGAAGAGAATATAACGTAATAGGGTAAACTATTGGCAACTATTCATGCACCAGTCCACTAAATGAAAGGATCTATCAACTTTTCCAACAGAAAACACGTAACTTATTCTACTAATTGACCACAACTTATAATCTAATATATTCGACTTGAGTCAACAACAGTCTCAGTTTTGTGTGCCTTCATTATTTTTATACCATTCTACAGACGAAAACTGTTATATAATTTCCAGATTTTTTTTTAAATTATAAAACTATTTTTAAAACAGCCTCTGATACTGTAAATCAAGTAATCCACATCACGCAACTGAGCTGATAATGCAAATATTCCCCACATTAACATGAAATCAGGGGGTTGCGTATGTGAAAACTTTCCAAATTTTAATGGTACACATTAAGAAAAACAGAACGAAACATCACAAATTGTGAAATACATGCCTCATAAAAGCCTAACAGGCTCCCAAATTGTTAAAACTATATTATAATATCATAAAAAAATAAGCAGGACTTTAAAAAGCAGCTAGTTAAACGTTAGATTTAAGTAGCAGTGTATGGCCCTCTTAAGTCATTTTTATGGTGATTTAAAAAAAATAAAAGCATATAGCTTTGTAAATTTCTGTTTGTTTCATTAAAAAGTACTTGAAAAAAATCACCACCCCCCCCTCCAAACTATTATAAGGCAATGGCAATGTTTCTACTACTTCTCTTGCATTTTGAAACCCAACCATCTTACTGAACATCTCATCACTACCGTAACATAGACACTATTTGGTGTTTAAAAAAAAAGAAAAGTGGACAAAGGAGAGAATAACCAACTGAGGAGGAAGGACATTGACTGAGGGCCAAAGAATATCACATTGTTTGGGGAGACGGGAGGAGAAGCAGTCTTTCTCATCTGGAGCAAAGACAAATGGGGAAATCTGGCAAGTTATTTATGGTGGCACACACCCACCACTACAGTAGATCTCTCTTACCCATTGTACCCAGCACTAAAACATCATTAACACATCCTAATAAAAACTTTTCACAGGGGCTCCTTTCTCATCTCCATGCAAAACTAAATGCCAGCAGGAGGCCTCTAGCTTCAGGAAGCCATAAAGTGAAGCTTGAACCCGTAATGGTCTCCAGTAGGATGTGTACTGAGACAAATTTTCTTGGCTGGGACAGATCTGAGAGCATAACTGTGTATATGTAAAACTTCACACCATTTGAGCTACATGTCCCTGGGATTTGTAGACAAGAGTATCCTCTTTCATGCTTCAAAAAGTATTAACAGGCTTTCCTACCTTTTCTTCCTAAAGGAGCTTCACATTATTAGTGGTACCCATCTATGTTCTACAATCTTCAAAAATCACTAGCGGCGCAGTATATTGCATACAACAGCCCAAATTTGTTCTATCATTAAGATCAACTTAGACAAGGGAAAAGTGATATAATATTTATTGCCTGCCTGAGAGGTGTTAATAGCCAAAACAAGTTAAAATATATGCTGTCCTTCATTTATTTCTCCAGACATGTGTGGGTGAGAAACATCTGGAAATCTCTTAAAACTATGAATTCCTTAAAGGGGGGTGGAGGGGGATTTTCTTTCTCTTGTCTCAAAAGGAACCCCATCTCTGAATATGGTATCTGCATGGAAGCAATCTCTCGGAATCAGGACAGTTTCTCCTCATCCCTTTTCTTTCACTGGCTTCCTAAACTGGTATTTTTCCAGGAAGCAAAGCCAGAGCATATGGGGATATACCAGAATGTGACGAAGAAGGAATAGAAGGCCAAAATAAGAAGAGAGAAGTGAGGGAGGGAAAGAAGGAAGGAGGGGAGGAAGGAAGAAGGGCTGGAGGGAGGGAAGAAGGAAGGAGAGAAGGAAGGAGGGAAGGAAGGAAGGAGGGAAGGAAGGAAGAAAACAGAGAGACTAAAAGATAGGGATAAATGTAACCGCCCACCTCCCTGAGTTCTGAGGTAGTTTGAAGAAAAGGAAAAACACAACTGAATGTGGTAACCAAGCCAAAATATTCAGCAACCTGGAGCCCTATTTAACCGAAGTGGATATTTACTTAAAATGAGAAAATAAATCACCAAAATAACTGGAGCCTTGAGAGATTCAGGTCTCCTTCTGAGATCTCTTCAGGCAATTTACTAGAAATGTTTCCAGATGACAACCTGGCTTCTCCTTCCCTCCTAGGACACTGAAATAACTCCCAGCAAATCCCATCCCTCTGGGCCTGAAAGTGAGAGGCCTTGAACTTTCAGCTTCCTTAGCTTCATGATAAACCTGCCTTTGCTGCTTCCTGGTCCCTCAGCTTGTCCTCTGGAAGAACCATAAATTTTCAGGTCCCTCCCTTCCCAGCAGCTGCCTACCATAGTAAGATTTCTCATATCCAGGAACATCACAGATGAAGTTGTACTACAATTCAAGCGCTATGCTTGGTGGCTACTAAAGAACTATAAATTACAGTGGCCACCCCAGTTTACAGCTCACTTCAACACTCCTCAGTACCTCTAATAAAGGGAGCTCTTGGATGCCAAGCCAGAAATTCAGTCACCAAGGAGTTTATCTCTTGTTGACACTTCATTGTTCAGAGAGGTGCCAAGATCTAAGCCAAGATCTAAGCCAGGGTCCCAGTTCTATTAGGCTTCAGAACTGATGATCTACACAACATAGCATCTATATATCAGGATGCAGGTAGTAGGCTGATTAAGGAATATCCAAAACAATATTTTAATTACAGAAGATGTCTTACCAAAAGGCACTTGGGTTATATCTTAAGAAGAATCCATTCGAGAGCAAATGTAATAGAGGAGTCTTTCTAAAAAGGACTGCTATTTTCAAGCATAAATGCTTCTGTTTCCTAATATGGAAGAGGATTACTATCCTACATTCTCAGACACTGGCTCAAGTGCTAAGAATGCTGGCTACACTGATAATCCAGTCATTGTCAACCTCTAAGGAAACCCACAATCACTTGCTATAGAATTGGTTCCTTGTTTGCCTAGGGTGCTGACATTATAAGAAATATTACATCGACCTCTTCTTCTCTACCATTGTCGTCATCATCATCATTAGCATCATCGTGCCTAATTCATCATCATCAACATCATCATCCTGCCTAATTCTCCAATAACAAGTTCTGCAGAAGCCTATAAGCAAGGGTGTCTTAGAGATAGAGAAGACCTCAGTGATCCCCTGGGTTATGAGGTGATTAATAACTCAATCGGGACAACCACCACCATTTATTTCTTACGGGCAATGCCAGACTTAAATGCTAGGGGTTTGAAGAAGATCACAAAATTAAGTTTCACTCTCCCTAGGCTCTGATGCTTACTTACTCAGATAGTAGCAAATCTGACAAAGAAGGCATCTTGGGGCTTTCCGGTTACAGTGGGGGTTATATAACTCGGGTTACATCCTCCTTCTTCCCTATTTGTTCATCAAATATTTGAGAGCCTGCTATGTTTGAGTATTTTCATGTCAATTTATGCCACAACTCTCTCTGATAACAACCATTTGAAAAGTACCTAATCACTGCCTTTAAAAGAATTATTCTTAAATTCAAAATATTTGTCTGAAAAACTACAACTCAACTGGATTGAACTGGACGACGTATTTCAATTGCACACAGGGAAAAGAAGAGACTTACTTAGCCTTAGCAGAAACTTACTAAATATAAAACAATTTTAACTTCAAAACTAAAGATCTGTTTTACAGAACTTCAAAAATGCAGATATTTCATAAAGAGAAACACTGATTCTGCATTATTAAAGTAAAACTTGGGTTTTTAATGAGAGTAGTTTTAGATTTTAAGGTTGCCACCTTTAGAGTGAGAGTTCGAACAAAGGCTCTTATGTTTAATGCATCAACAATTGTCAGAATAATTCTTGAGAGCAATGCATGGAATTGTATTGACAACTCCCTTTTCCAAATAGACCCCTTTCACTTTTCAAAGGCAAAACTCTCCTTTTCTTACTGTCTATCAAACAGACAAGCATGTAATTAAAACCATTTCACTAATTCTCTTTTCAGTTTAGGTGCCACTGAAAAGCTGGTACTACTCTACTGTTTGAATAATGATTTCTATTATAGTCAAGTTGAATGTGAATCGTACAAAGGATAAGTTTTACCACTGGATCAGAGGGAAAAAAATTTTAATCTGTAAGTTACAAAAATGTTTACTGTCAGAATCTGAAATCCACAATATGAGCACATTTAGCACTCAGCAGAAGACTCAATTCTTGCAGCATTTATATATATGCTCCTCCAATATGAAAGAACTGGCAAATCCCACAAATATAAAAATCAAAAGTAAATTTCAAGTAACACTTGAAATAAACGCCCTAAAATAAGAACATGAGAGCAATTTAGTTTTCTACTTGGATCTTTCTCCTCATAAACAAATAAACCTATAAAAACAAAACTTCATAAACTGGAGGGAAAAACAAACTCTACAAAATGTACTAACAAATAGATTTGCATACTTCCTGGTAATGGTAATAATCAGAAATTTATTTTAAAAATTCAGAGAATCTGAAAGCAAATTTTTGTAAACTCATATGATTATGCCATGTATATTTCTGTGGTTTTGGTTTTGTTTCTTTTTTGTCTATTTCTAATGACACCAATTTTTAACACTTTTATTGAGATATAATTCACATACAATTCAATTCACCCATTTCAAGTATACAATTCAATAACTTTTAGAATATTCACAGAGTTGTACATCCATTACCACAATCAATTTTAGAACATTTTTTTACCCAAAAAGAAATCCTCCCATAGCCATCACCCCGTTTTCCACCTCAACTGCAATTCCCTACCACCCAAACTTAGGCATCCAACGGTCTACTTTCTGTCTCTACAGATTTACCTATTCTGGATACTTCATATAAATAGAATCAAATAATATGTGGTCCTTTGAGCCTGGCTTCTTTCACTTAGCATAACGTTTGCAAGGTGCATCCATGTTGTAGCATATATCAGTACTTCATTCCTTTTTATGGGTAAATAACATTATATTAGATAGATATACCACATTTTATGTATCCATTCAACAGCTGATGTACATTTGGGTTATTTCCAAATGAGTAATTCTTTAAATAGTATTTCTTATCTAGTTTTACTTTCTTGACTAATGATATTCACATCCTATTAAGCTCTATAAAGCAGCTTCTCCCCAAAGTAAAATAATTTACTTTCTGTTCAAGACTATGGTCAAAAGTACTAAATGCCCTGAGAGTCAAGCTGTAATATTCATAAGTTTGGCTCACCACCTTCTATGGTCCCCAATTTGCTCATTTATGAAATGATGGATTGTTGAAATAAAAATTATTCCTGAGTTTCAAGTTTCAGGGATCTTGAAATTGATGCTCACAATGCAGTGGAAGGAATTACCAAAATAAAGCTGAATAAAACCGAAAATGTAGTATAAATACTACATTTAGTCTAAGACTAGTCTACAGCCACTCCACAGGAAGAAAGAGTAATAAAAGTCCTGATTCACTTCTCCTCCCTTCCTCCAATCTCTGCCAAGGATTTCACTGGCTAAATTCATCCAGAAACAAGAGGGCAAAGACGCCCACTGATGTAGTCCACACAAGTCAGCCTCCTGGGGCAGAGAGTAGACCTGGAGGGCAAAGAGAAGGTCTCTGGTCCCCAAACATTTCAAACAGTGTTTCAAATTTTGAAAGCTACGCGTAAAAGAGGGAATAAAAATATCAGAGTGGCTAACTATAAGGTCTCAACATTATTAGCATGCATAATGGTTATTTATAAATACAAGGAATGTTCCAGAGAGTCCAAGCGATAAGTAGTCAGTATGCATTTCTGAAGCTCTAAGTAAGTGAAATTAACCAATGCACACACACAAACACTCATAATGTCACTATCAAGAACTCTTTGAACATTCTGAGAAGGAACACACAGATAAACGTTCCTAAACAGTACAAAACTTATCAACAAATTAAAAATAAACTGAATTTACTCATACAGCAGATAATGCAGACACTCGGTATTAAAAGCAGAAGTGTTAACAGCATGACCAAAATAGCTTCATTAAGCCTTGTGGCAAGGTTAGGACACCTAATGCTCATACATGAAGAGAATAAGATCAGCTACCATCAATCAGGACTAGCAGTTTTAAGAGGAAACTTGGTCTTAAGAAGGCTGACAAAAAATGCCCTCTAGCTAAAGAAGAGCTGCTGAGCCAAAAGCTAACTCATCATGGTGAACTAGATCCCATGCTATTCCATTAACTAGTGACTAATTTGACACAACCTGATAGGCGCTATGGGGATGAAAAGCCACTCAACCTGAAATCTATTTAATAACATAAGAAAGTTAGATTAAGAAAAGAACAAGTCATTCCCTACCATATAATAAACCATCCTTATTCTTTCTCTCTTTTGCTATTTTTGGAGAACAGAGAGGCACAGAATTGTCACATATCACACAAGGGGCATATTCCTGGATTCTCCTTTAATTCCAAGGCTGAGCCTGACAAATGACTGAGGATATTTCCACTTACCATATGAAGTAGAGCCATCATAAAAATTCATTCAGTTCAACCACTTTGAAATTACAGTAATCTTGACACATTTTTTATTTGGGGACATGCACATTATTTCAGAATTTACGCAAAAAGTTTTATATATATCTTTATATTACAGTACTGTCAATTTTGGAAATTTGATAACACTGTAATACCAACCTTTGCGTGTCTTGTTAATCTAGAATTTGACATGCTTCAAACTTTCTTGAGGCAACAATTTGAAAAGTTCTATATGATTACTCTTTAAGTGGAAAAAAGAATCAATTTTATTCTGAATGTCCAATATTACTTCCACACTGTGGATATTGAACTTCATTCTTCCCAAAGGAACTACCCTCCTCATTTTGTACTCCTTCTGTAATAGTAACCCCATTTTTTTTTAAAGAAAATTAGCCCTGATCTAACATCTGCTGCCAATCCTCCTCTTTTCGGTGAGGAAAATCAGCCCTGAGCTAACATCCATGCCCATCTTCCTCTGTTTTATATGGGGAATGCCTGCCACGGCATGGCTTGGTAAGCAGTGGGTAGGTCCGCACCAGGGATCCGAACTGGCGAACCCTGGACCACCAAACCAGAGCGTGCAAACTTAACTGCTACGCCACCAGGCTGGCCCCAGTAACCCCATTATTTTCATTCCAAGTTTCAAGTGTCCAGAACTAAGAGACTCAGTGACAACCAACTCACTTTAACGCTTCTTCCCAGAGCAGCTTATTAGCCTCTTTCAGGTGGCTTACCTTAAGCACTCCTCCCTGGGATCTTGAGACTAAAGACCACCTTTGATCTCTCACCTGTAGAGCATCAGTACCCAGTCCACGGGCTCCCACAGCTTTATTTGATCCGCGGTATGACAGCACACACAGAAGGAATTAGCTGCTCCACCAGAACGTGAGGCACACGAAGGCATGCACCACGTTTTATGTGGGGATAGAGTCACCACCATAATGAGCCTGAGGTGTATTCAGTGCTGACTCTTCAATTTATCTGGATGCATCTTAGAACTAGTTGCCTGGCCTTCGACCCAACCTTGAACAATGCTCAAGGTTCCGTTCCCCTGGGAACTCTATAAAAAATGCGACACAAGCAGCCTCCCAACAGAAAATAATGCAAAAAAATGAAGGTCTCCCTTAACGCCTCCACAGCATTGACAGCCACAAAGAGCCCAATAGGCAGGGCTAGATCAGGAGAATAAGAATCATGGCGAACAGCCAGACAGCTAACTCAATATGCAAAGGAACAGAGATGGGGGGAAATCGGGGTGTGGTTTGGGGACATGGTTTTGAAGCAGGCAACAATTCTGCAGGACAAGACAATTCTTACTAAACTCACATATATAACCTTCTCTATATGAGGCACCTTGGCAAGAGGAAATGTTGCACAGGAAGTAGAGTATTTGCCGCTATTGTTCTGCCCTCTTATAGACCCAACTACAACTACCGCCTTCATAATTTATAAAGTGCTTTCATAGTTATTATCTTATTTGAGTCATATTATAACCTGACAAGGTAGATTATAATTACCCAATTTAATTGCTAAGCCTGGGAAAAGTGAGTAAATCTTGCTAAGGTTCTTCAAGGGTGAATGGGAGGCAGGATTTGCACTGGGGTTTCACTGACTCTGAGCCAGATGCTCCTTCCATCAGGGAGCAGGAGACTGCAATCAACCAGCCCAGAAAGAAGCCGAGGAGAGAAGGCAGAGAGCCAAGAGCTGAGCCAGTACATCTGAGAAGAGAACACCACCAGTCTAGCCTCCATTCCACAGTTGGACCCCTCACTAGATCACACAATCTCTGCCAAATAAAAACTGCTTGACTTTCTCTGATGCACGCTGGAGCCTTCTGGAACACCTACTGTGAGTTGCACACGGAGAATGCAGTACACCTGGCCCCTTCTCTCCCAGAGCTCATGGCCTAACTGGAGACAACAAAGTGTAAACAAGTCATTCAATGTCTTAAGATAAATGTTTTAGGAGAGACAGCACAGGTAGAGAGGCAAAATATCAGGAAATGATAAAAAAGCACACCACATTGCTAATCACCAGCAATCCATTAGTGGTAGGATTCGGATTAAATTACAACTAGATTTTACTTATTTATTATTCATGAGACATTCTGTTTTTCAATTATTTTTTCTCCTCCACATTAGCCCACCCATTTTAAAGCCTCAAGCATTAATTTGATTTCCCACCAATAATTTGAAGATAATGATTTGTGTCTTGGTTCTGTCTGCATGGATCTTCCTCTGATAATGGGGAGAGAAAATGATGTGCATCTCCCCTCTTCTCAGACAGTGGCCTTAGGGATTTTATTCATCGTGGGGGCAGGGCCTTAGATTTTCTGACAGATTTAGGAAACAGGAAGACAGAAATCCAGAACCGAACAAATCTGTCAAACTCATTTTCTTTCAAGGTTTTCTGCCAATTTTTGCTCCCGCCCTCCTCCCTCTCTATTTTTTTTTCCCCTTCCTTTAAGTAAGAAGACAAAGTTGGGAAAATATGTATCTCCTGATTCCTAAAGGGACAGACTGAAAGTGTTAGCAAAAACGCAGGTGCTCACAAGCTGGAAGGTCACTCTGCTCCTTGGAGGATGAAGTAGGAAGTGAACAAGGGCAAGCGTGAGTGAATGTAAGAAGGAGAGAGACTGCAGACAGGAGGGAGGTCTGTCCCTAACTGTCACACCATCATCATGCCTTCACAACAGAACACTGAGGACAGGAGGCCGACCGGACCTCAGCCTTCCTGGGACTGCCAGATCTGCCCTCCCCTCCTCCACCTCTATCTTCCCATTAGCCCAAAAGCAGGGAAAGAATTAAACCTTTTTTATTGCTAAATAATTAACAAACCACTGGCATTCTGACAAGCCAGCATGCATTTTCTGAATCAGCAACCAACCCAAGTAATTTTGTTTATAAGCTACTTAAGATAAATCCTGTCACTTAAATATTCTAGATGAGCCTATGTACACTGACCATTTCCTTGAAGTAGCTTGAGTTACGCTTGCTTCCCCCTCGCTCCCCCAACTAGCCCGCAATTTGGCTCCTTTTCACACTCAGGGATGACACTGTGAACCCTAAGGGTGGCAATAATGATGCCTACAGTAGTTCTACCGTCATTAGAAAAAATGATTAGGTTTATGAGATTTCTTATCATTTGATTCCTGTTCTAAGATCCTAGAAATTCAATAGACAATAGGAATGATATCGCTCTCGATAAAGCCACCAATGACCTCTTAATGGCTAAAGTCAATGGCTCTGTAGAGTATTTGTCTTGAAAGAAACAGCAACATTTGACATTGTGGATCCCTTATTCCCTCTGCCTTCAACCTGCATCCCCCCAAGCCTAGCTCTTGGGTTATCACTCTCTCCTGTTCCTTTCCCACTTCTGTACCTTTTCCTTATCAGTCTCATTCTTCTACCTCTCTTCACTGTGGGTTTGCCCCAGGCTCCTTGGTTGAATCACCCTTAAATGATATAAATAGCCCTTTGCCTATCGAAGCTAATGACCCACCTGTCCCCACACTAGCCTTATGTGTCTGCCTTACTGCATGCCTTCCAGCTTCTGAGCAGCATCTGCATTCATGTGGCTCTCTCTTTCCTTTCCAACGCCTTTATCCCACCTGACAAAGGTCTGCTCAACCTTGAAGACTCCACCTGGCACGAGTCTTCTCCATCCTTACCACCACCAATTTGAGATCCTGGACTCATCACTTGTCTGTTTGACCCACTAGTTCCCCCGGGTCAGGGACTCTGTCCCTCTAGTTAACCATCCTCTTCCTCCTGGACTTAGCAAGTAACCAATAAAGAGTTCTGAGTAATAAGACAGAGTAGAAGGTCATATCCAAATGAGAGAGACGAAAAACAAAACAAACCGACAATTTTCCATGAAACTTTTGCACGTAACACAGAAAGACTTTGTGAACTTTAGGATACATTCACTTTTACAATGTGTTCTTCTTCAAACAAAAGTAATCAATTAAAAGACTTTAAAGAATTATTCATGCCCAAGGCAATAATTTCTGCTCTATGCAAAGTAGTATTTGAACATATGAATGGTATCATAAATTCAAAACAAAAATCCATCAATGCCCAAAAGCATATAAACCCTCAGCTGAATTCATGGGTTACACTCATGGTTCTGTGTGTACTTGTCCATCTATATTCACATACACATAGACTCACACACACTCACCTAGAGTTCCTCATACTGTCTGAGCTATCCGTATACTAATTGTCAATTATCTCACATAAATTCCATAGATGGTTACACAGAGTGTTTTTTCAAAAAAATAATCATTTTATAGATGCACGTAAGCCAGAGGGTACTGTAAGAATATCAATGAGAATCATTATGCCTGTAATTTGGATTACATTTCCTTCAGTTCTCTAGTGTAAACAAATCTTCTCCCAAATAGCCCTATTAGTAAATGAAATATTTACTACATCGATAAATTTGCCACAAAATTTGCTGACCAAAAATGTTTTTAATGTAGAGAACTTCATTTCACAACGCATTTATTTCATATCCTTTGTCAAGGTTCACATACAATGGAGGGCTTTAAGAGGCTTAACAGGCCCGTTTTCTAATGATACCTTTTTTAAGTTTTATTTTTAAAAAATCAATATAAATATTGGATCTCTTAGTTGATTGGCTTATTTTCAAAAATATAAATCAAACTCCTGAAGCTCTAGAAAATAAAGGTACTATTTTAAATTCTGCTTTTAAAGCTGTCTCTTATAAGTCTTTAAATGCTTCTGTCCTCTAAGTTGGAAAGGTGACCATTACTAACGAGTGACCCTAAGCCTTCCGAGCTCACTAAAGGCAGACGATCGTATCATTCCAATGAGGCTGTCAAGATTGTAATATACGAGAAGCACTTGGCCTGGTATCTGGTGCACTGGAAGGTACATTTTACATATTTACAGAATTGGTGAAGAAATAAAGCTCCTGTGGGGGGGGAGGGGGAGGCGGGCAGTATTACAGACTCTGGAGTGAGACGACCTAGGTTCAAAATCAGTTTGATTCTCGACTAGTCATGTGACCTTAGGAGGCATTTACTTAATAGGCCCAAGGTTCAGTGTCCCTTCTTTACAAAAGACAGATAACAAGACTACCTAGCTCCCAAGGCTGCTGCAAAATTCAGTGAGAAAGTGCACATGAAGAGCTTAGCCATTCATTATCTTTTTAGTTCCACTGTTTTAATTTCATTAGCATGTTGGGGGAAGGGGGAGGCAGGGAGATGTGGCCAAGGAATTCAGGGAAACTACAAATTCTCTCACTACAGGATTTTTTAAAAGTAAATTTTGGCTTTTATTCACACGGTTATCTTTAAAGTTAACAAGTGTATTTAATGTCCACTTGTGTCCACATGTACCAAGAGGTACAAAGCAATCATGGAAAGGTGGACTTAATATGTAATGATAGTCTTTTGCCAAGCAAAGGTCAAATGATGCCACAACACGCTGTATGAAGTTTTAAGAGAGTCTGATTAAGGAAAGTAGCGAGGAAGATTGGCTGTCATATGACTCATGAATACATGAGAATACTGAACCCACTAGCATAACACAGATATACATTGTAACAACATTAGTTTCACCATCATCATCATTAACACTAATTCCAATTTTAATGGCTTTTTAGCTTTTGGTGTATGTTTAAAGTTACTTTGCTTTTACGATTATATGAGATGTATGATAAGAAAGGTTTAACTAGTTTCATATTTTGCATGTTTATAACTAACATGATATAATTGAAATCTTCACTGAAAGAAGCTCTTTTATTTCTCAGGCTTGAGAAGCACTGTTTTTAGGGAATGCATTGATGAGTTCATCAGATTTCTCACAAAATTATACCCAAACATGTTTGTCAATCTCTGACAGATAAAAAGCGAAGAAATGTGAAAATTAAATGAGAAAATGCACGAGAAGAACTCTACACAGTATCTGTTTCTTGCCCTCAATAAAGGTTTGCCATTATCAGTACCATCAGTACCGTAATCATCAGTCATCATCATCTAAAGAAGCATCTATTCCTCTTCTACTTGGAGAATGAAACCTGAGTGCTATTTGCATCAAATAGCCAAATTGGCAATAAATATTCATTTTATCTTTCCTATTTTAGACAATTATTGTTTTCTAGTACACTGGCCACACTGTTTGCTGTTTTAAATATGTTAAAACTGGTGAAAACCAACAAGTGAGTAACAGCATACTATTCTGCTTGTTTATAATAGCAGAAGTCATCATAATCTTTGAAACAAGCATTAAATGAATGAATTACATTAGAAATTTACAGACTTTTCAAAATGAATAAAATGAAAACTTATAAAGGAAGATGTTATCAAGCCAGAAATTAAAACAAGATTTGAAGAAGTCCCTTAATAAAGGAAATCACCAATACAAGAACATCCAAAAATTCCTGCTTATATTAGATGAAAGCATTCTATCGACATTCTATCGACACTGTCTGAAAATTCGGAAAGATCATGATTTTTAACTCCCTCCAAAAATCAACAGAAAAAATAAAAGAAATTACAAACATTTATCCTGTTCTAAAAGAAAAGGAACAATGGTTAACACTAACATTTATTCTTCTTCTCTAAAGTGGAAGCTTTGTAAAATTCTACACAGTAAATAAAATCTGTGGCCATTGCAAGGAAGCAGTACTTGGTTATGATGTTTAAGATGATAAGCCTGTGTTCAGAAAACACCAAAGTTGGATGTATGCTTTACACTAGGAGACATCAATGCCAAAGCATATAGCCTTACTTCTCGAAAATTTTCCTTGCGTATAGGACATACTACATTCCTTTTGCATTTCCACTTGACATGAAAACAGAGCTTTCATAAATACTGAAATGTGCTTTCTGAGACCCATTCCGTGCCCTGGAACTCTCTAGACTAACTGAAAGGATTCTCCAGAGCTGGAAGAACTTTCCAGATCATCTAAGCTCCCTCTCTGTCTTGGGCAAACACTACACTTATTCAATTCATACAAGGAAAGTAGTGATGTCCACATATAAATGAAGATGGAGAATCATTAATGGATTTCTTGATTCATTAATGTCTCGAAAAAAGAGGGGTATCTGCACTTCAGCAATGGGGAAGGTAGAGGGTTGGGGTACTAAAGACAAGTTTAAGTGGTAGAGGCCATCACTGGTGACTAACTGGGATGCTGGGGCAAGGGAGTGAAACGATGATATCTCCAACTTCAGGACAAAGTACTTCCTAATCTTATCTGCCTGCCTCAACTCCGATGCTTCCCTCCCCCACATCTAATACCCGACTACACTAAATTCTTCCTCCCCAGACCGTGTTCTTTCAAGCACCCAGGCGTTTGCACATGGAATCTTTCTGCCTGAAATACTTTTCTCCAGCTGAAAAACTCCTATTTGTCTTTCAAGACCCTGTCAATACAAACATGTCAATACATCAAAAGCTTTCTATGCCCTTCCCCCTGGCAGTTTAATCCCCACCTTTTATGCATACAAAGCACACTGCTCACTCTTCCGTGGTGAGCATGCTTATTTCACGCTGGGTTGAACAATCAAATCTGTGATAACTTACAGTGGGACTTTTCCTCCGGACATCAATAACATCATTCCTCCACACACTAATCAGAGACTAGAACCCACCTTGAACTGTCATTATTTACTTACCTGGTTTTACTAATGGACTTACAGGTTCTTAAGCCCACAGGAATGTTTTTTATTTATCTTTGCATCTAGCAACTTAGTAAGTGCCCAACAAATATTTGCTAAATAAATAATTTAAATAGTCTAACATTTAGCTATCTAAATTGTCTAAGACTCCTTCCTATGTTTAGCTTAACTTCTCAAAATAAAGCTGCAGTTAAAAAGTAATTCTCTTCCTCTTCATCTATGGATAGGGGCGAGCAGTATTCTTTATCTTTGCTCTCGATTATAAAAATCCTTCCTCTCGAATCATTCTTTCTATTCCTTTCTATAATTTCACCATTAATTCCTAAAATATAGCAATATATCCAGAAAATAACATTTTATAGGAGAGCACAGCGGAAGGTTTACATTATTTCCAATCTTATGTGGGTCTGAGTCCTGTCTGTGTACAATCAAAACACATATTCAGCTGTATTTGGGTCTCTTCAATTATTTGTGATTCCACAGCTGTGTCCTTTCCTTTGATGCAAATTATTTTGCTTTTTAAGAAATAGCAGTTTAAAGTTTCATAATCTCAATGAATGTTTTTTCCTTTGCAGGATCAATGTATTTAAAGAAAGAAAAGAAAAGAAAGGATGTTCTGGTCAATGGTTTAAAACGATAAAGATTCCCAATTCTGGTCCTGTTCTCAAGTCAGAGTCAAGATGACATGTCCTTGAAAAGGAAGAGCTCCGTTAAGTGGGCCACTATCCCGAAACCACAGCTCTATATTTTTAGGGCAATGCCCTATGTACGACAGAGACTTTAAATTCTAGTGGATATAGTGGGTGGCCTTATTAAAAAATAATTTTTTTTGCCAGAGAACATATGTCATATGATCATAGGGACTTAACTGATTTCTCAAAACTGCTCCATTATTTCATAAGTAATAAAAAATAAAAATGTTAGAAAGGGGAAATATGAGGTCAGAAAAATATCTTCCTACATCTAACACACAAACCGAAATTCTCTAGAGTGACATTACCCAGAGTCTCATTCAGGGACCCTGAAGAGCTATCAGCGACTGTGACAGATTCCTCAAGAAGGGGATGCAGAGCTGATATTCAAGAGAGAAAAAAGAATATTCTGGTAATTAATTTACCAGAAGGTGGAGGAAAGACAAGACCTGAGGGCAAAGCAAAAACCAAAAGACACTTGTTCTAAGGCCAAAGAGAAATTAGCATGAATCTGGAAGGTCACCACCTGAAATCTAACACAAACACAGAGGATAGTCTGAAAACCAGGAATAATACCAGAATACAGAATCTGTTTTCATTTCATACTTAACAAAGCCACTTGAAATATCTCCTATTCTGTTCAAACAGAAATTAAAATTCCACTGAAGTTATGTTAAAACACAAGTTTGCAGTTTTAATTGGCTGGTTTCTGCTGTAAAGACGCCTCACTTTCTAAAGTTTGAAGTTGTTAGACGATATCCCATGAATTTAATAATTAGGTCTTTCAAAATGCAACACAGCACAAGACAACAGAGGAAAAGGAAATACTTAAAAAAAAACAAACCCAAACAAATCTGCATTTTAATCTTTAATTATCAAAGAATACTGAAACAAATTATCATAAGATTTGACAGTTTAGAGTGATGCTGTTCATATAATATTTATGACTGATTTGTGAAATTAGGCTCATACTAAAATTTAACCCAATGACTAACCTAATTTCAGTATGATACAGTAAATTGGGAAAGATGAAATTCTCCTTCGCTCAATCAGCTAATTACCGAGCATACTACAGAGCACCTACGATATTACACACCTTGAAATACAAAGAAAAATATTTAACAATACTAATCAAAAAGGTCAGGCTTCCTACCGAAATCAGATTTCTAGTAATGCAGAGATTTCTTATAAACTTAGCACCTACTAACCCCTGGAAAGCACAGCTCTGCCTACCTCCATGCCTTTTAGTCAAGTCTTCCTTCCACCTTGAATGTCTTCTTACCCCAAAGCAAGCAGCCCAGTAAGTAACTTTGGGATCAAGGGTCAATGATGAAGCCCTGAGCCTGGGCCTCCTCATTGAGAAAAGGCTACTGTGAGGTTTAACCACAGTAGTCTCAACAACATAGTCTCATCATTCTAGATCCAGCCCAAGATGCTATGTGTCCATCTAGGTCAAGGAAAATCTCTCCTTTTCTGGATTCCTTTAACTCTAACAATTTAGCATTTAATTGCTTTTTAATTGTTTACTTAAGTTAGTGATTCTCCCCAAGTATATTTCATTCCTTTAGGACAGGTCCCATCTTATGTCCTGAAGCACCTCATAAAGTACTAGTCAAAATAAATATTCATTGATGCATTTACTGTTGAAGCCCAGAGTAGAACCATTTTAAACAAGTTTTTTAAAAAGCAAATAGCTTACACTTGGTTATTAAAATTAACTTTTAGGAGATGTTTTAAAATTACAAGGAATTCCTCAGAAACAGGCTATTTTTAAACTGTTTTCCAAACTAGTTGTAATATTTTATCTGCTAACATTTTGCAAGCTTCAATATTATAAATCTTATTTCTTAGGTCATCCCACAAAAGTTAATTTTCTCCATTATATGAGTGAAGTACAACATTAATCGCATTATTTCACCTATCATGTGTAACAATGCTTCATGGGGAAAATACCATCTGGCTTAGGATCGTTCATAAGACTTTCCTGAATAATGATTACACTGCATTTGTAAAATTAATTATTTTCTCTGCTGCAAGCATCAGCACATGTTGGCATAGTTAAATGGTTAGCTTAGTGGCTTCTGAACGTCACATAGAATTTAGCATTAAGGTAATGAAATATATCTGAATAATGTTTGTAAAGGTGAAACATTTTAGAACGGGTATTTCATTTGATAAAAACACATAGCACAAGTAAGTAAGAAAACAAGAGTTTAGCATTTTCTTCATTGTCATCTCTTGAATAGCACCTTTTTCCATATCAGATCCTCAAATACCATGGTCAAATCCAATTTGACCATGAGCTTACCATAGTCTAGTAAAATCTTGCTATGAACTACTGACAAGCTTATTGTAACCAAGTGACTGATCCAAATATTTTCTACTTATTATTATAAGGATCACACCCACCACAGGGTTTTTAAAAAGTTTTTAAAGTGGTAATGAATACTTACAGGCATGGTCACATTTCTTCTCTGGGAACTTCATTACATGGTTTGATGCATACTAGCCAAAGTGGATCAAATTCCTATTAAGTACTTTTGTCACACTAAAGATTTTAATAGGCACCCCCATCTAGAAATTAATTTACATTTTTTTCCTACAAATTGCTCAAAGATTCACAAAGCAATTCTCACCATCTCATTAATCCTATTTTATATTAGATTATAAAATGGTGTGTTACACACATTGTTTTATGACCACACAGCTGTTCCTTAAATGGTTGTTTTCCTAATTGCACTTAAGCTTTAGTTTCTTGAATCTAATGAAAATACACTTAAAGATTTTTCATTATTTAGGACACAAGGAAAAAGAACAAGAGGAATACTGTCAACACCCATAGGCAAGAGTGAACATTCGATCTTAAGGGGAGTTTTCAGCAGCTGTGGAGGGCTGGTCTGCACCAACTCTAAGGTTCTTTCCCACCCTGGTCTATGACCACAGGAGCAGGGTTTGTTGTTCTTCTTCAGAGTAAACTAAACTAAAGGGGTCTAAAAATACTTTGTGAGCAGCCTAAAAGCAAGTAACAATTTACGCCAACCGAGCAGAAAAGAATGCTGATATTAAATTTCCTGCCTGTGGACTTCCTCAGGGAGAAGGCCTGGTAAAACACGTTTCTTGCTGTTGATCTGTTTGCAGAGCCATTCCCTCAATTAGCTCCTGGAGACATAGATAGTATAATTAAGTAACTAAAGATAACATCCCCAAAGAAACTCATTTTGAGCATCAGGGCTGAGCCTGCAGCAGAACCTTGCCTAAATTTCGTATTTTATTGTCCCTGTCCACCTCTACTGGAGGTGCTAATGAATAGACGAAAAGCCAAAAGTCACATGGTACATAGAAGAATTTGAAAAGGAAGGGCTTGGATCCAACAGAAACCTGGATATTCTAGTTTGAGCATAAGCATTGTTGTACCAGGAAAAAAGCTGGGCCACACTGGCCTGAGGAGAAAACAGCAAGAAAAAAAAATTGTTTTAAAAATCTTTCAAACACAACGTAAAGAATTATGAATTATTAGGAGCTGGGAAAGACCTTAAAGATCATTTTATGGCTGTGAAAACTGAGACCCCAGAGGTATGTGACTTGCCCAAGGTCACAAGGTTTGTTAGTTGCTGAACAAGAACTAGGACCCAGATTTTCCTTATTTTCAGGCCAAGGTTTACTCACCAATCCCTCATACCTTCATTTCAATATGTTCTCTCATTCCTAAAAGACATGGTAAATTTTAAGGCTGATTGAAAGTATACATACACTCGCTATAGTCAAATGAACTAAGGCCATGTTTTTCTTTGAGGCAAACGGAAACAGGCACCGATATCACAAAGTCAGAGTTGGCAAACCCTGTGCTAAAGTCAGACACACTAGGTCGGCTCTGCAGTCAACCCTCACATTGGCATTTTCACACGGGGATGGGGAGGTACCTCTTTTGGTTTAGTTAATTCCACATCTGCCTTGCAGAGTTCAGCAGAGAGCAATTTTGCAGAGTTTAGAGAGCTGTCTCCAGCTTGGTTCACACGTAATCCGAAGCCCGTCCTGGGTAGCCAGTAAGCAAATCAGCCATGGAGACTTTTGTCTGACAAATTCAAATTACCAAATACCAACAGCACATGACTCATTGCTAGCGGCTAGCATAAGTGAGTCCTATTTATTTAATTCTCTGGACACCTATTAGCCACTGAGCTTTTATAAATATCACTCAGAAGCAGTGCCTACCATTTTTGTCGCCTGAAAACCAGCAAGCAATACTGAAGACAAAATTCAATCCCTTCCTCAGGATCCTAAGGACACCAATGGGGCAGGTTCTGCAAAAGTCACTGAGCTCAAACACAACAGGAAAGAGATATTCTTGCTCCATTTGTCATTGCTTCTTTATTGTTTGGTTTTTACAGGGAGCTTCAAGAGTACCGAAGAATAACTGTAAGAGTCACCATTTCAGGAGTTGCTTTTTGTTTCTTCATCTTGTCAGGCATCTGAGAAATGGCTAGAGAATCTCCTTGTTTGCCCAGTTTCTCCAAGCCATATGGGGAGGAACACTAGTTTCAACACTGTTTCACAGAGAAGGAAGGGTACTGGGAAGCAATAGGGCTCTGCAAAACACACAAACACACACCATCGGGGTCAACATATCTAAGCCCCAAGCCAAACCTCCTAGCTTACTAGCCAGCTAACCAACCGTTTAATCCATTTTGGCCTGTTTCTTCAACGTCGTCCACCCAGGAAAACTTCAAAACTGGGGTCAAACTAGCAAAGCACCATCTCTCATCCAGATGCAGGAAGCTGAGAGTTTCTGGAGAGAAATCTTGCAGCTGTGCATCTCTTCCAATGCATGCCTTGAGTCCTAAATGGGTAACCAGCAGCCATGAATTTTTTGTTGTCCTGGTTACACCTCTTTCTCCCATTCCTTCAGGAACTACACTGAGCCTTCACTAGCCTCTGGCCCAACCTACAGATGACTTCATCTCCTACTCTACTGGGAAGATGGAGGCCATCAGCCATGGTCAAAGTCCAATTCTTCACTCTTCTACCTCCAAGCTATGCCTATTCACATCTAGTCCTAACTCCAGGACTCCAGCTGGAAGTCCTACTCCTGTTAGGGGCTGGCCTTCCAACTGTGTCCTTGACCCTGACTTCACCTAGAAGCATAGGTAAGCACCACCTTCCTTTACTCAACTTCTCTCTTTACACATTCCTTTTATACAGATCATAAACTTGTTCAAAAATGGTCATTTTCCTGGGGCTGGCCCAGTGGTGCAGTGGTTAAGTTCACATGTTCTGCTTCAGAGGCCCAGGGTTCACTAGTTTGAATCCTGGGTGCGCACCTACACACGGCTTGTCAAGCCATGCTGTGGCAGGCATCCCACATAAAATAGAGGAAGATGGGCACAGATGTTAGCTCAGGGCCAGCATTCCTGAGCAAAAAGAGGAACACTGGCAGTAGATGTTAGCTTAGGGCTAATCTTACTCAAAAAAAGGAAAACAAAAAAATGGTCATTTTCCTCCCCAGGCCTTAACTTGTACTTCTCAGTTCTACTTGGCAGTCATCCTCTGTCTCTCTTTCTCTCTCTCTGTCTCTCACACACACATACACACACCCCTCACACTTACTGACAGACACATGCACTCCATATAACTCAAGCATATTGAGAAAAGATACTCCCCTACCTAGCGTGGGGGAGGGGGAAATTCCTGCCTCTGCTCTTCTTTTATTCTTATGGGTGGACTAATAATAAAATTGACACAAGACCAGACTAACAGGAGAAAAACCAATTTAATGCACGCACACAGGAGATCATGGAAAAAAAATGATGCTCCGAGAGTAAACAAAGCAGGCAGTTTATGTATCTTTTCACACAAAGAAATAATAAACTCGTGAGGAATTGACAGGACAAAGAAACTCAGGTTTGGGATATGTAATTAGTGAGGCATTTAAGCAGAGTTTAGGCTTGAGGTAGTAAATTAGTAAAAGTAACAAGGGCTGTTTAAACAGGCTTCTCAGCCTTGAATTCCTTAGCTCTGGTCATAAGGATGCTGGGAGAGCACCTTTCAGTGGGAGATTTATTTCCTGCATTCAGAGAGACAAAGGAGGGTCAGAGCGCCCTTCTTATACTGGCTGCTTCTCAAGTGACTTTAATTCGAAATAATCAATATGCCATTGTGGAATATTTGGGGACAGCCTGTCCTGGGCCCCAACAGTTGCAATCACAGCACTCCATTCTACTTGTTCTGCTCTGCTTCTCTGAACAGGCTTGATTTTCCATTTCAGCCTCCTAATTTCCCACGTGCCCCTTAAATCTTAATTTCCCGGTCCATCTTTTTTTCTTCTCACTCCCTCGTGATTTTATCCACTATTACATGTATCAACAACCAACTCTCTACTGGTGGATCCTAGATCTGGACCTCTTAGCCCAGACTTAACCTCCATCTTCAGAAAACCATGTTCAGTGATCTGCTTGGCATTGACTGATGTTGTCATGTTCATGGGCGTCTCAAAGTTGAACTTCTGAGGGAACTTTCTTCTAAATTTGGTCCTGTATCCTCTATCCCTTTTCCCAGCACTGATGTCATAGTAATCCATGAACCCCTAGTTTATACCACTGTATTTGGGACTGAATACATGCTTAATGTGCTGAATGATGAACTGATTAATTACTTCTAATATTATAACTTCCTATGAAATTAGTATTTGATCATGTGAACTACTAACATGACAGCCAATGCCATAGGACACGGGTTATAAACTCCTACTGCACACATCTTCTCAAAAGGCGAAGAAGAATACTATCCACCTGGAAGCATGTTCAGCACTGTATTATAAACTTGTTTTAGAAACTAACAACATTTAGTGACCAGACTGGAAGACCTTTGAGACCATGTTAATTTCTGCCTAACACAAGGGGAAAGTTCAACTTCCTAGCAGGCAGAAACAGTGGGGCTAAATTTACTCTGGTACAACCTGGTTTGCAATTGAGAAATTGATGCAATTAAGAAAATATGTTTCAACATTTCTAAAGAAAGGATTAATGGGGTTACTATTTTTCTGGCCTAATGAAGGAGCTTTTCAGTTCCAGAAATACCCTACAGTCCTTCCCAAGGTCAGAATTCTGTAATTCTTCGGTTATTGTTATGCTTCAACAATTCCTCTACTTCTGTTTAATTCCTTAAGTCTCCTAGTCAAATTTTGCTTATTTCCTCTATCTCTTAAGCCTTTATTGTTTTTTGAGTAAAAGGTCCATTTACTTATCATTCAATCACGTTCGAGGCCTTTCATCTCCCACTGAGAACAGACTGTGTACATAACAAAAATCTTCAGAGTGTAATCAAGCAACAGAAAAGAAGAGTAAATTTCCTGGGTCAGCCTCACATCCTGTCAAAATCAGGATCCTATAAGCTCTGTGGGGACACTGCCCATGGTTCTAAATAGTATATGAATCTGGACAATTACAAATGTATGTTTTTGCTTCTTGCTCATACACAAGCCACACTAGGGGCTTGCCTCAAGTTGAATGGCTCCTTGTATTCAGTCCGTTTCCCAGCCCATGCTCTCATCTCATTAGAATTTCTGTATCCTCTGGTCTTGCAGAGTTCCCTTTACCTTCTTTTGTATCAGACAAAAGATGGTAATTTACGTCTAATTAACGGAACTGAGTCATAATGAGCTCTTTTCTCTTAGACAGCATTTGAATGTCCAAAATAACCAGTGAGATTGGGCTTTTTAGTCTCCCTCCAGCTTAAGGTTTTAGAACACAATGCTCTTATTCAGGCCTCCTACTTTGCATACAGTCAGAGGGCTGGAGGTTATCCACATTGTGAAATTCTTTGGCTAGTTATGCCCAGAGTGATTTAATGGCGTGCAGACAGATTTAATATTTTCTACTAAGCAGCTCTGTTGAAACAGTCAAGCTTACGATTGCATCCTTTTTTATGTCTCTTCCTTATACTTTGAAATGATATCTTTTGCCAGTTGATGAATTTGATAGCGTTCTTTATGAGATCAATTTCCTTGCAAAAGATACAAAAGGCAGGATGAAAGGCAAGTTGGATGCAGAGCACAAAAAAGCATTGCACATCTGTGTGAAGAGAAGCATGGCAAAGCATAAAGCGGTTCTCCCCACGCCACGAGAGGGACAAAGGTGGAATGAGGTAAACACAACAAGCCTGCCTGAAGAAAGCAAAAGCACATGTTCTGACAAATACACTAACTGGGCTAGAGGACTAAAAGCACCTTCTCGCTCTGTCACATGCCAGGGTATTTGAAAATGCCCTCTCTACATGCCAGCATGCCAATACAAACAGACCACAGAGTCTGAACACCACAGGCACCGTGCTCTCCTACAATGACTCCGTTTCCACACATTTGGTTTTCACTCCTGGGACTGTCTTCATCCAATCTTTTTATTACATTGGGTTAAGAAGAAAAAAATAATTCTTCTTTCTACACCTCAAATACCTCAATACCCAAACACATATTCCTTTGAGATAATATTGTTATATTTTAAAAAGTGTGGCAAGACCATGTAACTATCATCATCTTCTGTTGAAATACATATTCTCCTTTGCTCCGATCTTGAAAACAAAACAGAAAATAATGCTGAACAAACTTTCATCATGGGAGCCCTGGGACAGAAATTATGGCTGTGTTACACAAAAGGGAAGGCAAATCCAGGCTACAGAGAATCAGATTTGTTATTCGTCTCCTCATCTTTTTTTCACCCCTCAGAGAGGGTAAAATTTAAAGTTTACAAACCCAAGTTCCTCAATAGATATACTTGATTTGTCAAAATGGAAAGATGACTCCTTGGTAACTAAGCTGCTTGGTGGAAATATTAAACTAGACAGTAAGTCAAAGAAAATTAAATACTACCTTGATTCATTAGGCTCAATGGGTGAGAAGCAACTAATTTATAAAGCTAAATTGACAAAAAATAGGTTAAAGAAAAAAGAGGCTGTTTCACATCAGATTAAAGTATAATTTTTTCTTTTTTGGGGGGAATAAGCTGCTATATAAAAAATGAACTATATTACTGAGAATGTAAACAAAAATCACAATAGGCACTCTTAAGCTACTGTCCTTCCACAAGTATAAGTATAAGAAATAAGACATACATAAGAAACCCCAAACATGCCAATGAGTTTAAAAGTTAATTTATAAATCTCACACTTGAACCACAAATTTTTCCAAACTAAATGGAAAATCATGGGGACATCTTCAAAGTAGCTCAGAGAATCCTTTCTAACCGACAGCAGAGTGAATTCAGGGCGCACGGAACCTCACAACACTGTCTTCCATCTCACAAACGTGAAGGCATGGGGACACTGACAGTCATGAGGGGTGGAAATGTCCTGGGTGCAGCTCTGTCCTAGAGGGGTCTGGGTACCTCTCAAACTAGGCAGATAGCGCAGTAAAGGTTTCCAGCGCCGAGAGCTCCCCCAGCGGTGGGGAAGTGTTCCTACAGGCCTGGGGGAGTTTTCCATGGCAGCTACCTCCCCAGCAAGTCAAGTGTTTCTAAACTGGGGGCTGTCTGTGCTAACCAAAAGACAACCAGGACACAAAGCAGTGTAAGTGAAAGACGAGCGGAAGCAGATACAGTGTGCCGTGAGACAAAACATGAGTTTTATGATGGACGTCAGGTAAAGACTACAGTGCAAATTCAAAAGGAAACCAAGCTGATTTAAAAAAAATTAATATATAGATTATTATATACTTAATAATTTACAAAATAACTATTCTAAAAGAGCTTTGTAAACAAATAAAAACCTACACGCCTATGACTTAGTTTTATTCATTTGTTCTTTCTCATAACTGAATGTGTATGGAAAAGAAAAGAGAAAGGAACAGAGTTTGAACACAGATCAGAAGTATGTTCCCTTTACTTGCCATTCAAGCTATCTACGCTTCAGAAGACTGTTACATATTAAACAATAGCTAGAAACAAGCTGTGTAAAAGCTTTTAAATGCCAAACAAACTTTTTTGACTGTAAGCCAGATAAGGACACTACGAACTGATAACTTTCTGGAAAAAAGATTTAGGACCTCAAATAAAGGAGTCAGGAATACAATGAAAGTCCTTCCAGACAATAATTACCACGTAAACATCAAACAATATCAGTCACAATTTAGAAAGGATAACCAATTGCATACATTGCTTCACATTATAATTATATAATCTTCACATTATAGTTATTATTATAGACATCATCATTTCCTAGACGTAAGGAAATTGTTAAATGGCTATTGTGTCTCTCTCTATATATAGGTAGATCTAGTTTGGCAAATCTCTTTTTCCCAAAAAGTTTCAAAAACAATTGACAGTCTACAAATAGAGTCATACTATAGCTAGCTGAAGTTATGGTTAGTACTCTTACCAGGTCTTACTCTAAGAGATACATTGTAAGAGATACATTCAGCAATAAATATTTATCAGGCCCATCCTACCTAAAGGTATAGTATATGAAAGGTTCCAGAAATACAGCAGGAAACAAGACAGAGCTGATTCCTGTCCTAATAGAGCTCTCCACACTTCAGATCTATGTTTGGCAGAGAATCTTCAACACCCACCATCAATTGTGCTTTTATAAACTCTTTGATTATATCCTTTTAGTAAATCTTTCAGGTTTCGGTGATGAGAAAACTAAAGTGTAGTTAGCATGCTTCAAAAAATTATTGAATGCCATAGCTGTCAGTGTCTTGGAGATCAATTAGTCTGGCTGCTCCTTTACTTTCTGAATATAAGCATTAATTTTCCATTTATAAACAAAACAAAACTACACGAAAACACAGAACTCTGAGGACTCCCCCACACATGTTAATAATTGTTCTTTTAGCATCTGTTGACTAAGGTAATGCATAATGAAAAAACTCCTTTGAATCCAGCATGCTTTTAAACACACGCATATCACACTAATCTCAATAATGTCTAAGGCAATTTGAAGAACAGTGGCAAATGTGTGGTGTTAACTGACATATGGATTTGTGTACTGGGCGATAATTGTGAGGTCCCTTAAAGGAAAGAACAAAAATCTCCCCCGCCTCCTCCGTGTCACCATTGAAGAGCAACTGAAGGCCAGAAATGACTGACCCATCTTCCCAAGGTCATACCAGCGACTAGCAATGTAGTTGACTTGATAGCTGCCACCTCGGTAGACTCTACAAATATCTGCTTAGGTGCCACCCACAGCCTTCCCCCCAAAGAGGACATTTCTCCTTCACCTACAAAAGTCAAACATAATCCGTGTGTCCATTTATTAGAGTATCTTCTACTGCATTCCAGCAAACTCTTGGAAATGCTGTAATTGCTTTTCTCCTTCCTCTCTTATGGTAGATAAGAATTTAAAGAAAGCTAAAATATAACTTCGGGGTGAAAAACAAATTTTCTTTTATTGTACTGGAGAATGTTTATCTATCATGGCCTAAAAATACCCAGCAGCTAGGACAATATTTCTAACGTAACATGTATCTTTCTGGTTTGGGGAAGGAAAAAAAAGCGTCCTTTTCACTCTGCCTACAACTAGAGCACTGAGATAATAGAGATTAAGCCTTAAATTTCTACATCCAATAGAGGTAGAATCACAAGAAGACCGAAAAAGCATTTGTCTCTACAAGCTAATTCCCGATATGTTAGTCCTTTCGGCAGTTTACATTGATTTTGCATTTAATTGCATAGACTGACTTTCCCATATTTTCCAGGACAAAGTTGTAAAAATGAAAAGATCTAGATAAACTCTGATATGAAGCCAAAAGAAGAAAGTAAATTTAAGAGTACTGGTTTCTGTAATCTCTATATGATTGCAAAGAAGTTTGGGTTTTTTTTTTCCCTGCTGGAAATTGACATTAGGGATCATAAACCAAATTGAGAGCAGAGGTGATAAAACTGTACTTTCTCCACTTTCCCTTATTTCCCCTCACTGTTCTTCAATTTCTTTGTCAGCCAGAAGACTTTGTCCTTCAGTCTGTCTGGCAAACATTTCACAATTTTTTCAGTATGTTTTTCAAAGTGGTGAAAAAAAAACCCTAATTTCTTTTACTATCAAAGCAGATAAAACAGCATTTTGACAGGAATGAAGCAATCAATTCTCATGATGAACTCAAATTATTTTTCAAAGTATAGGTTTCCCGAAGCTTCACAGAAAAAGATACTTTCAAGGCAACCTATTGATCTGCTGTTTGAAGAAGCTGCCATTGGAAAATTAATTAACAAAATACCGATGGTTGCAAGACACCCTCAAAGGGATTATGAGGAAGTGACATTAATAAAAACTTTGTTTCCTGAAGAAAAACGATAGATTCTTTCTTTCCTTTGATTAACTGAGCTATTTTAATCACTCTTTAAACAAGGCCCCCGATATTAGTTTGCTTGGCCTGCCATAACATAGTACCACAGATTGGATGGCTTAAACAACCGGAATTGATTTCCTCACAGTTCTAGAGGCTCAAGTCTGAGATCAAGGTGTTGGCAGGGCTGGTTTCTTCTGAGGCCTCTCTCCTGGACTTGTAGTTGGCCAAGTCTTCTCCCCACGTCTTCACATGGTCTTCCCTCCGGGTATGTCTGTGTTCTAATCTCTTCTTATAAAGACTCAGGTCACATTGGATTAGGACCCACCCTGATGACTTCTTTTATACTAAATTACCTGTGTAAAGACCCTCTTTCCAAATTCAGCCATGTTTTGAGGTATTGTGGGTTAGGACTTCAACGTATAAACTGGGGGGCATAAATTCAGCCCATAACATCCCCACTAACCAAAAGTTAACCCTTCATTTCCAAGGGGTTCTAGAATGTCTAATTTTCTCAGCCCAACATTGTTTCTTTTTCTCCAAGGCCAAGGAAAGAACACTGTGGGAAAGTCAGAAAAATTGTTGACCATGACACCAAACCAACAACAGTTAGTGCTAGTTGTGGTATAATCTTTGCCTTTTTTATGGAGGGAATTTTTTTGTGTGTATAAATTTGAAATGGTTATTAGAAGATGAAACATAAATAAGTCAGAAGAACAGTTGGGACACAAATATTGGTCGTCACCACTTGGAAGTCCAATGTAATTAAACTGCACTCAATCCAATCATCAAAATTCCTTCAATGGCCCTATTTCAAGAAATAGGAATAAAATATTGAACAGAAGAGTGAAAAAAGGCATGAAAATTGTAAAAGCCTCACAAGAACTAAGCAGTTGAAAATCCTAATATATAATATTGTTTTGTTAGAGACTGTATCTTTGAGGAAAGCACAGAAAGATAAAATCCATAATTCAGGCGTGGTATCAAATCACATATCTAGTATTTATTTCTAATTTTATTTACATTCCATAGAATGAATGAAGTCATAGGAGAAAGACAGAATCAGAAATGTTCACATCTATCCTCCTCGTTTCAACAGTGAAGGATGCGGTCCATTAAAAAAAAATTTTCCTGACAATCAAGTAGAATCAGTCAATACTCAGGCCTACGCCACCTCCCTTATCTAAGTTATATGCCTTTTCTAAGGACGATTGATGAACTGTAATACTTTTCATATCATTGAGCAAATCACAAATGTATTAACACTGAACCCTAACCTCTGTCATTCGGAGAACTTGTTCAAAAAGACAGCAACAACAGAGTTCTTTGCCATTTCATAAGTTACCATGATTAACAGATACTGCATCAAAGTTTGGAGCAATGGGTTCTCTTCATCTTTTTTTTGCTCAAGAACACCTTTTAGTACACAGTTGACGATGCGATGAACCCCCTTTTCCAGAAAAAAAAAAAATATATATATGCATAAAAATTTGGCATTTCAGGAAAATCAAATACTCCTCTAAAAAGCACTTGAGCATTAAAACTTCTGACACAGATCAAAAACAAAGCCCGTCAGAAGATGCCAAGCGGAATTTCTTGCCCCTGACCCCTCATCTTAACTCAAAGTGTTCCCATGTCATAAAGTAATAAGCTGGGAGTTTTAACTAAGTTTTTGGACTTCAGTGAATAGATAATATAGAATTTCAAAGGTTCTTTCTGCCCTTTACACCACTCTAATCCCATATTGAGGCCACTATGTTAGCTTTGTCTGGTGTGATTAAGATAAATATGTCTTTATCTTTTAAAGTCTAAGCAAAGTCAAAAAGAAAAGAAAACAAAACAAAACATTGGACTGTTGTCAAAAACAATAAAACATTTGACCATAAAGTTCAACTAAAACATTGTGAAAAACACTGTTAAGCCAGCCAGTTGCATGATTAATATCATTGCCTTAGTATATTCTATTTCATTCCTTTCCATATGATATATAATACTGAAAACTAAAACTCAAAACCCAGTGGTAACTTGTGCATGTCTTTGTCACAAAGAAGACCATCAGTAACCCCCAAAAGTAAATTTCAATCTCGCTTTTTAAAAAGCAAAGAACATACGAACCTACGAAATATCACAGTTCCCAGATCCATGAAGCCTTTTTGGGGGGACGTATAGGATGAAGAGAAATGGGACAGTGTGTGAACACAGACTGCCCTCAAGACCAACTGAGCACACCCTCACAGCCCACCAAGAGCGGATCTAAATTATTCTTGGATCTGATTAAAAACTCTTAGGCTCAAATGTGCTAAGAAGTGCATAAAGTTCATCATATTTCATACTTATGAAGAAATATATCCTTCTACACTTTTGAAATATTTTCTTTTCGAAAAAACCTCCACTAGCCTGAGAACAGTCATGACTGCTTTGGAATTCTGTTTCCTCAACTGTCGAAGAAAGAGCTTAAATAGATGATTTCTAAGGTATCTAACGACTCTAAATACTACATTTCTGTGACTTAAAGTTTTTAATGAATGAGGGTGGGGATTTATAGTTGGTCAGGCCAATTTAACTAAAAATATATTGTTTGGGAAAATAACCTTTAACGAATTTATAACACGTTATTACATATTTTTTCCAATAATGCCTGACCATTGCTGCTTTAATAAGGTGTCTCAACTCCTATTTTTTAGTGCTTAAAGATGATTCCGAGCTCTAAAATCAGACTTCACACTCTGTCAGTTACCCAGGGACCCAGGTTTCTATCCCCTTAAATGATCGGGTCAGACTTCAGGGACCAGGGCTTTGTCATGTTAATATGCTCCATGCCCAATAAAGCTTAAGACAGCACTCAGACGTCCAATAAATGCTTGCTGAATGAATAAACAAACTTAGGAGTGACTGCCCTGCTATGTGTTAGGCATGATGAATTGAAAAAATAATTTTCTTATGGGTTTCCACTTCTTAGGAAGCATCCAGAAGAGAGAACATAGGCACTTAAACAAGAATTACAATGTACTGTGATTAAGTTCCACAATGGAGAGTATATACGAGGTACAATAACACAGAAGAGAGATGAATGAATTGGTAAGAGGCATGAGCCGTTCTTACCGTGAATAACTGGGTGCATTCCAACGTCAGAAAATAAACTATTTGGGAATTACGCATGTTATATTAGCCCTGTTTCTTTCACAGGTCATTATGAGGGTTGTTCAGACATGTTTTTATTCCTTAAAGTCTGGATTCAAGTGAAAACCCAATAACATGAAGTGCTATTCCTTACAATACTGGGTCTATAAAGGTACACATTACAGGACTTAAATTTTACATACCAAAAAACATTTAACTTGGAATAATTCCATAAAGGATGGAATGACATTATTTGTGGCAAAGAAAAAGTTCTTACGCAAGTATTTGGGTAAAAATTCTGAATAATGATTTTACACATGACAAAATTCCAAAACTAAATACTATTAGAAAAAGACTGATCCTTGCTAGTAATCAAAGACATATAAATTAAAGCAACTATGAGATGTCATTTTATGACCACTAGGAAAACAGGATTCTTTTTTTTCTTTTTTGGTGACGAAGATTGGCCCTGAGCTAACATCTGTGCCAATCTTCCTCTATTTTATATGTGGGACACTGCCACTGCATAACTTGATGAGCAGTGGGTAGGTCCGTACCCAGTATCCAAACCTGCAAACCCCAGGCCGCCAAAGAGGAGCACACATTTGAACTTAACCACTATGCCACTGGGCTGGCCCTTGGATTCCTTTTTTTAATACCACACATAATACACAATCATGGGGTAACTATTGTAGGGAATACTATTAATTAGCAACACATTTTTGGAAAGCAATATGAAAATACACAACAAAAGCAATAAAGTAGTTTAAAGTAATTCCACTCTTAGGAATATATGCAATAAAAATACCCCCAGAAGAAATAAAAAATGTATGAGCATTAAGTTGGTCATTTGGCATTGTCTGTAACAATCAAAAAGTGGAACAAAATCCAAAATGATCACCTTAGGGGAGAATGTTAACAAATTAAAATATATCGACACAATCTAATATTATGTATTCAATAATTTATGATCAAAAAGACACGGCAGAAACAAACCAAAGACTTTGTTATGAGGAAATGTAGAAACTATGAAATGCCGCGTGTACTTTGTAAATAAGAATTAAATAGCATAAATCAACATTTGCTCTCTTGTAGCAGCAATGCTTAAAATAAATGATAAGCTAGATACGCTCCCTACTTGAAAAAGATCATATGCAAAATTAAAACCTGCCAATGTAGTAGAAGCATGTAAATTTATAGCATGAGATAATTTTTCCCATGAACATAAGTCATCTTTCAATGTCTAGCGCACATGCCGCCTCTTTCAGCCGCCAATTCTCACAGCACAAAGCAATACTTGCTCCTGCTCCGACCTCTGTATTCCAGCGCATCCTGCTTAGCTCCCTCCTGAGGCTGAGGCAAGATCGCCCTGTAGCAGAGGGTCCACGTGTGCCTGCTCTGACTTGCGGGATGGAAGGGAATGGGACCCCTTCTTCACTTCTGCACCTGTGTCTACAAAGAACAGATGCGTGATTCGTGTTTCCTGCACTTAGATATCTCCAACAAAACTGGGGGAAAAAACCAAAGAGGGGTTGGAAATGGAAGTGAACTGCCTTCAGTTCTCCTCCATACCCATGCGTTATAACATTCAGAAGAAACTAAAGCTGTGTAGTTTTGTTCTTTTCAAAAAATTCCATTCACAATAAAATATTCAAACCAGTCTACAACTTTATCAATAAAAAGACAAGGTGGAACTAAAATTCCTAACAGTTCCTGCAAGTGCCTTCTTATCTAACCTGCACTTCTCTCCAAATCTAAGCCACACTGCCCTCCAACTTAAATACACTAAAACGAATCTGCTATAAATGTCCACTAAAATAAAAGATAAAAAAAACTTTCATAATTTTTTCATATTCCTATAAAAGTTTTTGAAATTTGATAAAAATAGTTTTCCGTTAATTTCCTTTCATTCAGAAAAGAACATATTAGAAAGATCACAAAGAAATCTTGTAAGTAGCAAAGTCTCAACTTGAATATCCTGTGTTCCAAAAATAGTATTTGCAGAAAATTTATCCTAAGGAAATAATCGTGGACGTGATAAAGATTAAGCTATAAGGATGTCTATTCTAGAATTTCATATAATAGCAAAAACTTGGGGGAGGTTAGTAAGTGTTCTATAAAAGGACTTTCATTAAATAAACTGACAGCATATCTGTATGGGGTATCGTTACACAGACATTAAAAAAATCCTGAAGAATCTTTTATAGCACAAGAAAATATTCAAAATACACCATTAAGAAAAAAGGCACAGGAGCCAGCCTGGTGGTGTAGTGATTAAGTCCGAGGGCTCTGCGTCAGCAGCCTGGGGCTCAAGGGTTCAAATCCTAGGTGTGGACTACACATCAGTGATCAAGACATGCTATGGCAGCATCCCACATACAAAATAGAAGAAGACTGGCACAGATATTAGGCCAGCAACAACCTTCCTCAAGCAAAAAGAGGAAGATTGGCAACAGATGTTAGCTCAAGGGCCAATCTTCCTCACCGAAAAACAAGGCGGGGAGGGGAGGCACAAATGTACAGTGGAATGCAATTTTTGAGAAAAGAAAAAAATTAATGTTGATTTTTGTTATTCATGGTAGTTATGTTCCATAAAGTCTCTATTTTGAATGTTGAGCATTGTTTGACATTAACCATGTCCACTAAATACTGGCAGTATCTATCTTCTAGAAACTAAAAGGAATGCAGGGTAAGAGAACTTTATAATTCAACAGTGAAAATACTAGAGTAAGAGAAAATAAAGTCAAGTTATTTATAGAATATATGATTAATTTTCAAAATATTTATATTGTATCTCCTTTTATGTTTATAGTCACGCTAATAAGGTTGCTGTCAGTTATAAGATTTCAGTGAACAGCTTTCACATCAATTAAAATCTGAAAAGTTATTATCTACACAGTAAAAATAAAAGCAGTTTACAAGAAGCCACTAGAAAGAAGTTTATTAAGTCAAAGCCAAAATGAATTAGGGTGAAGAGAAGATAAATATTAAATATAAATAAAGATAAATAAAGACAAAATTAAACATAAATATTGAATACCAACTAGATAAGAAAAAAGAAGCCATGGAACTAGAAGAGAAATTGAAAGGCAGTGTGTTATTAAAGAAAGCAAATAGCAAGTAAAAAGACGTGTAATTTCAGAGAAGAAAAATGTTTAGATCCTTTCAAATATTTCTGAGTACATTCAAAGGTAGCAATAACCTTCAGCTTAGCTCATATGTTAGGTACAAACGTCAATAAATGCTATATTTCAAACAATCATCTGTAAAATTTTGGCTTTCTAACCAAGAAAAACAGAAGTATTTCCAGATTTACAAAATGGAAACCTACGATACTTTAACTTTTGTGATTAACATTCGTTCATTTATCCATCCATCCATCCATCATTCATCCATCTAGCCCTCCAATATTTATTGAGCACTGATATTTGTAAAGTACTGTCCTGGGCACTGTATAGAAACCACGTGTGATGGTTAATTTTATGTGTCAACTTGATTAGGCCATAGGGTGCCCAGGCATGAGGTCAAACATTAATCTGGGTGTTTCTAGGAGGGTGTTTTTGGCTTGAGATGGACATTTAAATAGGTAGACTGAGTAAAGCATATGACCCTCCCTAGTGTGGGTGGACCTCATCTAATCAGTTGAAGACTTGAATAGAACAAAAAGGCTGACCCTCCCCTGAGTAAAAGAGAATTCCACCTCCCTGGCTGCCTTCAAACTGGAACGCTGGCTTTCTCCTGCCTTTGGACTTACACTGAAACACTGACTTTTCCTGGGTCTTGAGCCGTGGGGCTTTGGACTAGCACTACACCCTCAGCAATTCTGGGTCCCCAGCTTGTTTACTCACGCTGCAGATCCCGGAACCTGTCAGCCCCCATAATCACATGAGTCAATTCCTTCTAATAAATCAGATAGATAGATAGATAGAGATAAGATATGACAGATATTTATGTATCTCCTATGGGTTCTGTTTCTCCAGAGAACCCTTACTAATAAGCTATGCTAGACTACCATGGTATATGTGAGCAAGTCAGAGGGGTCTCAAGGTTCCGCAAACCTAGTACATGGTGCAACTTCTCTGTATCTTCATTCTAGCTTGGTGGATTTTTCAACCATGAGACAATCCAACGTCACTCACGTACACATATTCCTAAAGTCTGAAGAAATTTCTAATAAAATCTAAAATTTGTTGGAACTTAAAGAAATACAATCATTAGGATCTCAACAGTTATGACAGCAAAGTTGAGAAGATAACTCACGACAGGCCACCACATGGCAATGATATATGCCAACTCACCAGCTGAAACTTTACCCGTGTCTGTCCCACTGAGCACAAAGGTCTGAATGCAGGTGAGTGAGACTAATACGAGGAAGGGGAGTAAATGGGAACTGACTCAAACGAATGCTTAAAAAAGGGAAATTGTGTAAAATTTGCTGAGTATTAGTATCACATTACTCATCACATTGAACTTCATACCTGATCTCAACACACACATGCTAGGACCCCTCAGTGGAGAACTGACCACTGGATGGTTTGGGAATGTAAAACACACTTAACCTCTAACACATCTACTGCTATGACTACAATTAACATTAATGGTTTAAATAACTTTCCAGTTCCACCGTACCTAGAATACCTTGGGAGTTTGCTTCCCACTTAGTATTTTATATGTCCAAACTTTTGTTCCAGGGTATTCCAGATCTTCTCATCTGCCACAATTTTAAACTGTGCTCATACCTCTACCTGCCTAGCAGAGTCATATGACCCCTGTAGCTGTTTATGCGGCCCTCCTGACAACCCACAACTTAATTTTCTACCATAATGAAGTTAGTGGTAAATTTTCCTGCCTTTCAAAGTCATCTGCATCTCTATGCATTTCTTTTAACAGCACCCTATTAATTTACGTTTCTCCAAAAGCCACCTGGAGACTTGGCTGTACCCACACCTGTGACTTATAAACAAATACACCATATCACGTTTGGGAATTTAGTCTCACCCAGCTTATTTAATATTTATGTGCAATTTGATTTGAGCAAAGTGTTATGTTTGCCTGAAATAGTAGTTCTTGGGGATTCAGAGTTTTAGAAAGAGAAAGAATTGATTAAAGTACAAGAATAAACTTTTCTGGAATCCAGGAAACTAAATTGCATAGCTTGAAGCACACAATAGATTACAAAAATCTGCCCTAAGCATGAGAGGGTCTCTAATTTCCTGGATTGCTTGAGAAGGATTCCACATACATGAAAGTAAAGAGATTACCCTACAAGGCCCCCTACTTTGGCCATGATGAATATTCGATTAAAGCCAAAATTAGCCACTTGTGCACTGCTTCAGGTTTTCTCTGCCCTCTCCATTTCTACCTACAAATCTTCCTAGTTCTCAAACTGTTTAAGAGGGAACCAGCGATGGATGTGCAAGTGAGAAGCTAAAGCATGTTCGCAGTTCTCAGGGCCATTTGTAAAGAAACGACCACAAGTCGACCTGCCCTTACCATGGTGCAGAAGCCACCTCTACTATGAAATTGGCCTGTGTCCTAGTCTTCCAGTTCAAAGAGAGAGCAAAAGCGAGTGGGTCCTCCCTCTCTTTGGGGGAAACTGTTATGTTTTCCGTAAACCAAGAAACGATCAGTGAATTTTAGTACGAAAAAATGTTGTTTTTTTACTTTATTAAATGGAGAAATACAACCCCAAGTGTTTGGAATTGACCGACAGCAAAGTGCCTGAAGAAGTAAGAAATGAACATTTCAAGCACAGTCTGGATATTCTGATCCATCTCTGCAGAATCATTCCTTGAAGTGTTTTGTTTGTTTTAACTAGAAACACAGAGCACAGTACCATAGACCAACAATACCCCTGCTTTCTGCTTCTGTATGTTCCGCCCTGCAGTCAAGGCAGTGGATCTCAGCAGGACGAGAGGCCCATTTCCACACTGAGTATCCAACAGAGAATGACAGCAGTTGGGACCATGGGGAAGAGAAATTGCAGAGCAGGTTATTTTTTAATAAATATACAAATTACTCCCTTACTTTTTTTTTTTAAGTCGAGAGCTTAGGCACTTAATGTAAACCAAATAGAAAATCCTAAAATTTATCTTGTGTTTTAGAGGAAATTATTGTCATTAGACACCTTTTTTTTTTAACTAATTTGTGGGCGAGGTGGCAAGGGGTGGGGTAGTGGCCCCAAAGTACTTATCTGAGAAACTGAAATGAAAATCGGAAGGAAAGGTAAAGTATAAAAGTACGCTATTATGGGACCGGCACAGCGGCCAAGTGCGCATGTTCCCCTTTGGCAGCCGCCCGCCATTTGCTGGTTCGGATCTCAGGTGCAGACATGGCACTACTTGGCACGCCATGCTGTGGTAGGTGTCCCACATATAAAGTAGAGGAAGATGGGCCTGGATGTTAGCTTAGGGCCAGTCTTCCTCAGAAAAAACAGGAGGATTGGCAGCAGTTAGCTCAGGGCTAATCTTCCTCAAAAAAAAAAAGAAAAGAAAAAGAAAAAACATGCTATTAGTACATAGTGAGCAATGTTAAATACCTAAGAATCCCTAACACTGCAATTGAAACTGATTTTCAGATTATAAAAAAATTTAAAGCGTAAATTTGAAGTCAGGTAAAATACATAAATACAGCAAAGCTGATTATAATCATCAAAACATCATTTGCGTGGAAAGAACACCCTGTTTTCACCAGTTACTTAATAGTAGCTACTTGTAGTAGGTAGGTACTCAGTAAATAGCCAGTCAAGAAACAGATGAATTGATGTAAGGGTCTAAAGTCCAACTGATAAACTCTTATTATCATATACTTATACACACCAAAAAAAAGTCAATAGGATTTTAAAATGCAGTTAAAAAAAAACATCTTTGGCTCTATAACATGAAAACAGGCTTCACCTTGTAAATACCAATAGCCCAGGAGAAGTTGGAGCAGCACTTTTTCTGGTAAACTCTACGAGCTGTGGCCAACGGCACTGAGCTCTTGCAGCATCTTCTTGATGCCAACTGACTGTGACTTTCCTGTCTGCCCCTCCAAGAAAACAATCAGTGTTAATTCCAGTTGGTTATATTATGGATTTTGGTTACATAAACAGATTTATAATGACAGAAGCCGATAAATAATGTTATCAACAGTTTCTGTTCTTGGTTCTGTACAAACTTTATGACTGTAAAAATATTTACCATATATAGTCATTAAAAGGTTCCCAAAGCATTCGCTTATGAAGAAATTAACTAAAACAAAATTTATTAAAAGTGCACATGTATTTGTTCAATACCAGAAAATTGGTTACATGGAAGTTGAGACTACAATTGTCAGTATTTTAAAATTGAGTCATAAACAGATAATTTTTAATTTTCATCCTGCTTCAAGTGTCTTTTTTAAAAAAAAACATGAAGTAATCCAAAAATTTAGGCTAAGTGTTTTAGACAGTATCCCTAGTTCTGTGCATTATTTTAGGGAGGTGTTATTAAGGAGCTTTGGGTCCTAAATAAATTGGGTCATGAGAATCAGTAAAATTATCGCCATTCAAGTAAAATTATTCTCCTTCTTTCAGTTAATTCAAATTGAATTAAACATAATTTAATCGGAAAAAATTTAACTACCTAAATATATATAGAGATGCAAAAACTAATTCACCATAATGAAGTATACTTAAAATAAAATGCACTCCCTTCCAGCTCCACACCATGATCTTTTGTTTATTGGAGAGAATTTTCCACGGTAAAATACTTGACCTGGAGCCAGGAGTCCAGGGTTACAGTCCTTCTTGTACTGCTCGTCAGCTGTGTGTCCTTGGGCAAGTCATTTAATCTCTCTAGACCTCATCTCCTTCAGCTGTAAACTGAGAAGGCTGTGGTTGAAAAGCTCTAAAGTTCCATCCTGTTCTAATAACCTACGAATCTGTGAGAGAGAAAGTTCATAAATATTCCATAATCTTCCTTTTACCAAAATGTTACTTCCAAATATAGATAACCTTTCATGACACAAAGCAAATGTTATGACAAGGTACTTTTCAATTAATGCAAATTTTAAAGTTACTATTTAAAATAATTCAAAAATAGAGCACACTCTATCAAGATGTTATGATTTCAGATATTTCAGAACACAACACAGGGATCACATGCCAATCAAAAAAATCTGAATGAAGCAAATTATTAAGTATGAATTTTAGAGAGTTCTGGAATACTTCCAAATTTCTTCTATCCTTTTCAAAATAGGCTTTTCATAAGATAAAGTCTTAAGTAATCATAGCTCATCAATTATATACATGTAAAGTTTTAAAAATATTACTTTCTTACTCCAATCTTAGAAGAAAAGTCCAATCTCACAACATAACAAATTTTTATCAGTCATTCAATAAACCTTTTTCACTCTCCTCTAACATCTGGGGCATGGCCTGCATCACGGAATTCTAAAATGAAAATTCAAATTCAGAAAAATAACCACCCAGGTCAACGCACAGTCCTTAATTAAAAATATACATTCATTAATGGTGTTATAACAGCCAAAGTATCCTAATAGATTTTTATAAAGTTTAAAAGTAAAACTTGGATATAAACGGATTCCTAGTTAACCCCTCACATGACTTAATCAACCAGAAAAAAACCACCCCACTATGCAGATTAGTTAATTGAGGATTTACTGTAAAAGCCATAACTATAAGTTATAGTAGATGAGAAATGAGTAGAATATACTCTCTTCAATAATATTCTCATGATATTACTTCACTCACAGGGCTTACAGTTCTCTGATCTGAGATTTTGAATGTCAGATTCTTCAACTTTTTATTTCCTGCCAGCAGCCCGTCACCATTTGTAAATGTGGGGCAGGAAAGTATTATATGTATCTTATGAGCATCAATTTACACAGTATTTTCCTCCTAGATAGATGGTTTGAACATATTTTTTCATCTGAGAAAGAAAAAACACTATCTATAGAAATTATCCACTATAATTATAAATTACAGATGTGATTTTTTTTAAGATTTTATCTTTCCTTTTTCTCCCAAAGCCCCCCGGTACACAGCTGTGGGTCCCTCTAGTTGTGGCACGTGGGATGCTGCCCCAGCGTGGCCTGACGAGCAGTGCCATGTCCGCGCCCAGGATTTGAACCCTTGAAACTCTGGGCCACCGAAGCGGAGCCTGCGAGAACTTAACCACTCGGCCATGGGGCCGGCCACTGATTTTTTTTTTAAATCTACTAAACAGTGAGGAAGCCCACAAGACGAGTTACTCATCTGTTTCTGAGTTTCAGAGCATCTATCCCATTTAACAGACTTTTTTTCTGGCTTAACTTAAACTAAACTAAATTAAAACTAAGCTAATTAAACTAAAACGAAGCTTAACTAAATTCTTTTAAAAATTATTTTCCTATATAATGGTCAACATCTTATACATCAGCATTTAAAAAAATCAAATTCAAGTCCATAAAATCATTTATTAATTTTACTTTAGCATCTCTAATTATATTATTCATATCACAGGTAGCATGAGATTATTTCTGTATGGTTTATCTAGTTACACAAATGTTTAGTTAAAATTATTTTGTACATAAGCACAAAAATCAAAATTATGTATGAAGAGGCAACCCAATAGGGCACTAATTAGAAAACACACACACACACACACACACGCAAAGTATTCATTACCAATTCCATGACAAACATTTTCTTAAATTATGAAAAACCTGAAAATGGTAAAACTGCAAGACCCCGTAAGTTTGACAATTAAAAGCAGGCAAAACTAGAATGTACTACGATAGTACATTTCCTGTTACAATGTCTTGTAAAAACCTAGCATCATTTTAGACTATAAAATCAAAGTTCATCAAGAATAATGTCTTACCTGCAGAAAGGCACCTAAAACTAAAAGCTAAACTTAGATCTAACAGCCCATGCCCAATACCCACAGACAGCGACTTTAAAATGTTGAAAACTGATTGATTCTTGGTGTGATAGTAAAGTACGGAAGGAGAAATGTGTATGCGTATTAAAACAGAAACCATTGAATCAGTGATATACTGTAATACAGAAGACTGTAGGAACGCTATTACCTTTAGGGCACTAGAATGACACAAGACTAAATAAGAAGCAGCCCAATGTAAAAACATAGAAGAACGGAATAAGTGACTTAATAGGAATATAATATGAATGCTGTAAACCTTGCATTTACAAGTAGGACTCATTCCCCTAATATTTAAGAGTTACAAAGAAGCGTATCAGAGCTCTTCTCAACTGCATAAAGAAGCAGTCAATGAAACGAAAAGGGTGGCAGGGAGCAGTGCAGAGGTCAAAAAGGCAGCTGTCAAAAGAAATATGTTTCCCTTTGGGAAAAAAGTGAAAGTTTTTATGCATTTTAATTAGCCAGCTTGCAAAAAAAAAAAAAAAAATCAGGTGAAGACTAGTAATTATCACCTTCTAGCCCCACTAACACTTTGTAGTCTAGCAAAAAGGAAGAAAAGGGGAGGGGAAAAAAGAAAGAAAGAAAAACACCCTCCCACTCCAGGCCATTAAAAGAAAAAAAAAACAATCAAAGCTCCTTCCAGCATCCTTCCAACAGCTACTGACAAGATTTATCTTCAAAGAACTTTCTTGTTTACAATACAAATCTTCCCCTCTGTTACAAATTAAACCCAATTATCTGGCTAACAGTTTCCATAATAAAACCTGGTAGACAGAGGAAGCAGTAACCTTTCCATTTTTTTCCCCCTCCATTTGATAGCCTGCAGGTTTCAAGAAGGGAAAACCACTCTTACTTATCCCATTAACACATAGGTGTTGAGAGGGCATAGAAACCCCTGGAAAGATAAATGGCCTCATTTTCCTTGGATCAGGCTTTTGAGACAAGTTCCAAAGATCTGAAAAAGTGCTGAAAACTCTCAGTTGCTTATTTGATCCACAAATTTAAAAACTACTATGGGAAACATCAGATTCTACTGAAAGCATCATTAACTCTTTCTGGTCAACGGACTCTAAAGTCATTGGTTTATCGAGTCATCACTAAAGGACAACCTGCAAATATTCAAAGAAATAGACCCATCTGTTGAGAAAGCAAACGGATGAGATGCAATCACATCCTCTTGAGTCCTGGCCAATTCCAACTCAGTCTGACAGACTGGGGCTCAGCTTTTAATCAAGCAGCTGCTCAAAGACGCATTTGTGTCCCTTTAACAGTCAAACACAGAGCCCAACCAGTGAGGAATTTCAGAAACCCAGTTTATCCTAAGTCCTCAAAATGCATTCGTGCACGTCCACTATACACACACCTCAATTACAAAATTACCAACTCTAGCGTATTCTATGATAATATTCTGCATTAGCAGATGACTTAGCAGAAGGTTTTCACTAGCCATTTTCTATTGATCTAAACTCTTTTGTAAAAGTATTAGAGGTACTTTTAATAACACAAGGTCACCGAAAAGAACAGCTTTTCCCAAATTTTCTTCACCTTAACTAGAAGCAGGAGTAATGTCTAAACAAATAAAAAAGCTTCACTCTCTTCCTAGTCTGTAGGGTTCCATTTGCCTGACTAGTCAAGAAACGCAGAATAATGAAACGCAAGCCCAGTCTTACCTCAACAGGCTTTGTTCATGTTAAACATTAAATATATACTTTCACAACACGACAGCACCTTCTCCAGTATAAAAGCAGCAGGATTAATCTTATTAAGCTGGCATCTGAACCATGGCCACCACGGGACGAGAGACTGCTTAAGATATAAATACTGTATCTACAAACTCCTATTACTGGAGCTAATAAGGAGCAAAAGAGAAGTTCATTCTTGAAACGCCTATTACAAATTGAGAACATTTCCCATAAAGACAAGATTCCTATGCTGCCAAACAAATACATTTTTGGTAGACTGGTCTGTGACCTTAAGTAGCCTTTTTCTTTTCTTTCAATTTTTAACACTGTTAGGACAGAAAAAAAGTTTTATCAATTTACAGACAAAAAACCAACTGCCATCTAACTTTAAGAGGGGGAATTCCGATAACCCTCCATTTTTAGAAGTAAGGAGTAATGTTTGCCTTCTCCTCACACAGTTCATGAAGGATTTAAGGAGAAGCTTCATGGAGCATAATGAAAACTTAAAGTGGAACTCTTCGGCCAAGGGTCCTTCTAAGTATTATAACAATAAATGAAACAATATGAAGAGCTAGACGTGGAATGACCATACAAACAAGATACTTCGGACTGTTATTCTCAAAAACTGGGGAATGACTTGTGCTTGCAAATTTCGCTACCATTCAAGATAGAACGAAGTCTTAGCTTCAAAGGGATTTCACAAATAACTGATGTCAAAATCGCTTTGACACTTTTTCCTACTACTGTGGAATATGAAACTGAAAAAAAGCCTTCCATGTCTAGACAACCAGAAGATCAGGAAGAAAGCTTTTTCTACGGTTACAAAATTATGTATTCTTAGTATCATTAAAAGCACATAAATAGTGTCAACACTTAGAGGGGGGTTGTTAATTCCTCTTTCATATGCCAAAACAGTATTTTACAAAATGCTGGTTAACAAATGCTATTCCCTTCCTTTTTTGAATGATCGGCCAAGAATTTACATACCATACTTCTGGAGAAAATCGTTTTTGACAGAAGGAATTGTCATGGCAAGAATATACAAATACAGGGCCATACGGTGTCCTTTTTTGAGATAAGAAGCAAAAGGCAATAAACCTGACACACTTAGGAGTTTATTCTCTTTCTGAATTAAGAACATGGTGTTGCCCATGTTAACATACGAAATGAGAATACACTCACAATGTACTGCTTACACATGAGGGCCTCTGCTGTTGTCTCCACCATGTAGCACTGTCTTCTGGTTAATTCTGCTTTGTTTTAGTTCCAGCCAAAGACTAACATAAAATAGCATTTCCCTGCATGGGACCCTCTATCAGCCACATTCTTTCACTGCGTCAATTATTTCTTGAGAATAACTTTTGCCTTTGTTCCCCAATCCTAAAACAATGAACGTGCTCTGCAAGCTAGTGGGCCAACCCACCCAAGCAATAGTGGGAGCTGTCAGAAGAGGGACCAGGAATATACATCCTATGGAGGAGCCAAAGGTAGACTGAGGATGCCTCTCTGCTGTCAAAAGAATGGCAGTGATGAAAGAAAGAAACACACAACAAAGTGCTAAAGTGAACGTGTCATGGACTGCAACAAGAGTCCAAAGCAGAAAGATGCCTATGCTCATGTAGGCCGCACTTGAAACTGAGGCCAGAGAGAGATGGCCAGCCTTGGCCACGGGTATACAGCTGCACAGGACAAAGCTGGCTGTACAACCCAAATCGTTCTTCTCCAAATTGTGAGTTTTCTTCACCAAGCCCCACTGTCTCCATGGTCCATTTCACAGAATCAGCAGGACTTGAGGTAAATCAAGCTGAGCTGGGTTAGTATGGCACAGAAATTAAAGAGGATGATAAAGAAAGAACAAGCCTATCCCACAGTCTGCACAGAGCCACGGAAGGTGGGCCTTCTTGCTTAGTGTTGTAAAGGGAAAGAAGGTTCTTATCAACTCTCCTATCAACTCCCAAGGCTGACCTTCAGTGGCTGGCCTGGCCTACTTACAGGCCTTGGAAACAGCCCAGACAGACACCGCCAGGGAAGAAAACAACAGCCAGGACCTCTATTATCAAATCTCAAAGCCTCAGCGGCTTGGCCTCGGCCTCACCCTCCCTCCTGGAGCCCGCCTGCTGACCTAGATGGAGACATGTCAATGCGTGTGAGTCGCACACACACGTGTCCATGTGTCCCTCCTCCCGACTCCAGCAACAGAGTCTCATGTTCCTTCTTTACTCTTTGGTTTCATCTGGATTTTGAATGTTGCTTAATGCAACCTTGAAATAGAAGTGGCTTTTCTGAAGATTGGAAACATATGTATTTGAGGTAATAACACAGTCCACAGTAACAAAAGGAATAACTCTGTGCTATAATTTGGGTGACTGAAAATAATCTCAAGAATCATCTAACCAATACCTATCATTTTATAAATAAAGTAACCGAGAATCAGAGAGGCAGGTGTTGTTTCTTTGAAATTAAAAACACTGAGTTCCCAGATGTCCTGTTCAGCCGGAAACTTGTTGAGTGGGAAGAGTCAAATGCAGGCAGAAAGAACACTGAACTGAAATATCAGAAATTCAAATTTTGGTTTAACCTATGCTATCCATTAGCATGAAGACTTGAAAGAAGCCATTTACCATCTTAAACCCAGTTTACTAAAATGCAACACGCAAAGATTAAGAGCTTGAAACAGACGATTCAAAGTTTCTTTTCCAGATCTAAAGTTTCGTTCCAAATGACCAGAATCATTTCTGTTCCAAACTGAACAAGAGTAAAATAATAAGAATAAAAGATAAATAGCTTAACTACATTTACAATGATTACTTTCAAAATTTTTAGCTAACCAAGTTTTACAAGTGTACACTTATTTTTTACGTATTTTCTTTCCTGGCCTCTGCTGCACACAGGCATTTTTATATCTACACAACTAGAAGGACAGTTTGACCTTAGCATTTAAGGGTAACAGACAGTGAGGCTGACAGACAATTAACTGTTCAGAGTTAGATATATTTAGCATTTAAGAAATGTATTATCAGTACCCTGAAAGTATTTGGAAAGTTTCGTCATCAGTAGATAGAGCATGAATCATGTCTGTGTCACTACCCAACCACTTGTCTAATCTCTTCTACTATAAATGCAAGGCGCTACGTCTCCAGAGCTGGTTTGTTTCATATTTCAGCTCCACGGTCACAGACAAATTCCCTGATCCAGGATAAAAACCTTCTGACTTTGTGCCCTCCCTGTCCTGAAATGGGTTAGCGATACCTCCACCTGCAGAATTCCACACCACGATCTTAAGGAGCAGAAAAGCATTCCATGCTGCTCTCAGCAGAGAGGACGCCAAATGGCCAGTGTAAAGGCCAGACCCAGTTCCTCTGAAGGAGGCACAGAGGTGATGGATTCAGCAAAAGGTTGTGAAGTTTCTGTAAAATTTCACTGAAGCTTCAAACACTCTTGAAAGAAATCGACAGGCTGGTTTGAATTGGAAAAAAAAAGTTTCTTAAGACTACACTGGAGTGCTCATTGGGTCATCTTTTACTATCCAATAACCTCTACTTCCATGAAGTGAAGTACGTGACATCTTATAAATGTCTTCTAATTGATAACTCAGGATTTACCGTAAAAGAAAAAGAAAAAAAAAGCTTCCTGAGGATCCTCGCTTGCATTCAAAGTAGCAGATTTACAAATTCAAACAAGCAGATCCAAAAAAAAGGAACTGAAACCTGCAGATCAAAGCCACACTCTGAGACCCCATATCTCTCCTGGCTGGCAAGCCAGCAAGGCACAGCCATCAAGCAAGGGACAGCCATGGAAAGAGTGTCCACTACTTCTCTGAAAGAAGAAAAGAAGAGACAACACAGGGAAGACAATCAAGGAAGCCAAATTTGTGGAATAAAAATTTTTTTTTAATATATACATCTTTTTTTGCTAAAATTTAAGAACACTAGAGGAATGGGTAAAAGTACAGGGAGTATTCATAGGCTATGCAGATAGTAATGTTCTTTCAACGCAATATTATATTTATCAGGCCTTCAGTAAAATACTGAATCTGGGTCCCAAGGGGCAAACAAACTCTACAGCTTCTGGATGAGCACTGCCCAACGGAAATATGTGAGCTGCACGTGTAATTTTTAAAGTTTCCAGTAGCCAGTTTCAAATGGTAAAAAGAAATGAGTGAAATTAATTTTAACAGTATATTTTATTTAACTCAACATACCTAAAATATTATCATTTCAATATGTAATCAATATAAAATAAAGGAGACTTTTACTTTCTTTTTTTTGTACTCAGTCTTCAAAATCCGGAGTAGCTAGATTATGAATGCTCCATAGCCACATGTGGCTACTGGCTACCATACTGAGCAGAACATTTAAATATATACATAGTTAATTGTCTGGAATGCAGAAGTGTCAAAATACTGTGATGAGCTAGGAAAAGGAAAAGAAAAAAGATTAAAAAAAGGCATATGTTCACCAAAGATGTGGCATAAGTATTCCCTGCTGCCTGAGAAGGGAAGGAGAGCAAGAGTGAGATTAGGCATAAATGAAAGATGAATGATTTAAATTTAGACATTAGAAAGAACTTCAGAGCTATTGGGGCTGAAACATTTCTACTGCAGGCATTTACACAGATCCTCTTCCTCAGAATACTGTACAAAATGAGCAAGGTTTTTAAAAACATCTCAGAAACAGCTCTGAAGAAAGGACAGGGAATATGGACTACGACTGCTCTATATTCCTTCAAGCTTGTGATGATGACTCTTCGTGTATATAAAGTTATCCTCCATAAAAGACTGTGTAATTTATACAAACTCCAAGGAAGCAGAATGAAGATATGCATTTTCCTTTTTCAAAACCTAAGGAAAAATGACAGTATCTTGAAAAGGAAAAAAGCAAAAGACTATGAAAAGCAAGAGCAGTCATTTGGAAAGAAGTCAGACTTCACAGTACTGAGAAGTGCCCTCCTCCGCCCCAACAATTAAGATGTTAGGTGGAACAAGAGAACTGGATCCTACAATATTCCCAATTTATTCCAAGCTTGTATGTACATACTAACAATTATTTTTTCCACTGATCCTCCAACATTAGTACAGAAACATGAATTCAGTAAGAAAAATATAAGTGATTCAATATTTCGCATCTGGATTACTTAAGCTTTTCTATGAATTTATTTCTAAATTTAATTGACAATGGATGAGCAATAAAATAGGCTTTATTTTCATTTAAATTGTGTTCTTCTCCTTTAACTTCTATGCCATGTTGCTGTCAAAAATGGTTTTTAATAATGACTCATGTATCAAACTGTAGTTCAACATTGACATTATCTGGATATGGTGTCAGTAAAATACTTAATTTACTATGTGAAGAGAGGTTTTAGTTATGGGGCCTCTAAATTTTGAGGTCTTGAATCTGTTATTAATCTGCCATGACCTTAGGCGCATTGCCACCTTTGGCTCAATCCGTCGATCTTCTTAAAAAAATCAATGTAATACTCTCTATCTAAATTGTACACTGCCTTCATAATGGAAAACAAATATTCGAAAAACATCTTACAATGAACAGTATTAAGGTTTAGCTTCTGTTTGTCAAAAATGTTTAGGCCCCGGGGCTGGCCCCATGGCCGAGTGGTTAAGTTCGCGCGCTCCGCTGCAGGCGGCCCAGTGTTTCGTTGGTTCGAATCCTGGGCGCGGACATGGCACTGCTCATCAAACCACGCTGAGGCAGCGTCCCACATGCCACAACTAGAAGGACCCACAACGAAGAATATACAACTATGTACCGGGGGGCTTTGGGGAGAAAAAGGAAAAAAATAAAATCTTTAAAAAAAAAAAAAAAAAAAAAAAAATGTTTAGGCCCCAGTGGTTCTCAACCATTTTCCTGCCCACCCCACCCAAGGGAGATGACAAATCTTTAAGAATAACAGGGGGTCCTAAGCGGTGATTCAGTGATAGCACAGAGGGAGGGGAAACCCCCCAGATTCTCACTCCTGGAGAATAAATCTTGCCTGTTAATCACTGATTCAAGAATCTTGGAGTGCCAGGAGTCTTCAGCCTTTCTTTCAAGCCCAGGAACCAAAGTGATATCCTGGAAAGAAGAGGGGTTACTTAAAGTGCTGGCTCCTGGGTGGGAGTTATGGCTGAAAGATTTTATGGGAAATTCCTGGCAAAGATTCCCCTACTCACAAGGTACCACAGGGATCACTTCCACAAGAAAAGCCTTGTGGGAAAGGGGCATGAGTCATAACTTTTTTAATTCCTGCCCTATTCTTCAGACCCTCCCAACTGAAAGATGCAGCAGTGTCCTCAGTGTGACTCACCATGCTCTTCTGGGGCTGACCGATTCACCCCTCATCAGTGACTGGGAAGAGGAAATCAAATTAGTCAACCCCTAAGGATTCTCAAACACAGGCCAGGCTTTCCTACTGGCTGGTGACAAAGCTCCCCACTTGGTATCTTTCTCAGAGAATTTCCTGATATCATGGCCCCTGGTTACACAATCTTGATGATCAACAAAGAGCCGGTATATAGCATTATTAGAACCACACCAGAACCACCGCAACCAATTTATTGGCCAGCGTTCCCAGAATATTCTAAAGTCAACTAACTGATGTTAAAATTATTACTTCCGCCACTTATACAGCCATGCTTATGTGAATTAGAATTTTTACGACTGTTTTTAAGTGACAGAAGAAGTGGGACATCTGAACTCCACTTCACCTTGTACGATCTGGTCTAGATCTGTCATACACGTATCAAGAAAACAAGCAAACTCAATAAATCTCATAAAATTTTAACATTGCATTTTTATTAGGTCAGCTTGTTTCCCACACTATCCTTCCTTGAGAGGGTTTGTCCTTTATTTCAACATTTCTCTTGTTAAATGGTGATAAAAATTGTTATTTAATGCAGTGGTTCTCAATCCTAGGTGAGTTTGCCCTCAGGGAACACTGGGCAATCTTTGGAGATATTTTTGGTCACACCTGGGGGATTTAATGGTTAGAGGTCAGGGATGTTGCTAAACACCATCCAATGCCCAGGACAGTCACACACATTATCTGGCCCAAAATGTCAATAGTGCCAAGGTTGAGAAACTCCTGCTAAAGTCTTCACTAGGCAAATTTTTAAAAATTTTACCTATTTTTTAATCTAAATGACCTGGAATTGCTAGGCTAAAAAGAATGACTTGTTAGAGACTACTGATCGATAGAGTTTAATAATTAAAGAATTCTTGGAATAGATAACTTTGAAAGCTGAGCATCTATAAGAATAAAGGTGATAATAGATATATTTGCATGATGTTTTAAATTTTACTAACTGCTTTACCTTATTTTCCGATCAAATGTCATGTATTATTTTAAATGCCCTTTTATGAACCATTTTGGTTCACACTACATGGATTTTAGCTTAGTACAAAGTAAAATTTCTCAAGGAAATAACTACTTCAGTAGGACGTGTGTTCCATTTCTCTGTAAGATTTTAAATGAATGACCATGCATGTGCCTATTTTAGAAAAAACTCCCAAAGGAGCAGAGGATTAAATGAGATGATACTAAAGGTCATTGACCTTCAAGGTTTTTATATAAAACCAATCCAGGGGATGGCCCGGTGGCATAGTGGTTAAGTTTGTGCACTTCGCTTCAGCAGCCTGGGGTTCTCTGGTTTGGATCCCAGGCGCTGACCTAGCATTGCTCGTCAAGCCACACTGTGGTGGCGTCCCACATAAAATAGAGGAAGACTGGCAAAGGCGTTAGCACAGTGACAATCTTACTCAAGCAAAAAGAGGAAGACCGGCAACAGATGTTAGCTCAGGGCCAATCTTCCTCACACACACACACATACAACAAACCAATCCATAACAAAACTATATGTTTCACACTTTTCCAAACAACTTTCATCAGTTAATAGTTTTCACAGCCTTTCCCTGTTTTTCTTTCATCCTGAGCACAAAATCAATGTGACACAATAGACACTCAATATTTGAAGGACTCGAAGTATGAATTCTTGACTTCATGAACCAAACTAGACCTTATAAAGGTAACTGAGATGCCCAAAAGAGTTAACACAGGCATACTCTAAGGGAATATCTGCTTGTTTTATGTAATAAGTACCTGTCTTAGGAATGAAGAGAGAAAATCAGTATTTCATCCTTTTATAAACTAGATTACTCAAATTTTGTAGGCGGTATAGGGCTCATTAAGCAGCTTCATCTCCCACAATTGGGCTGGCAATCTGGTTTTTGTACTCTCCCTCCCTCACAAATTACAATGTATTTGAAATAAATCTTCTAACTTTTGAAGTTTGAGAAGTGGCTTGTTTACGTTACTCATTTTTTTCATACTTACATTCAATATTCTCTTCAAATTAAAATTGATTGCTACCACCAAAAGGGGAAGCAATGACATACAAAGAGAAGTACATTCACCAACTTGTAAAAACCAAACTGGTCTAAATAAGATTAATTGAGACTGGAAAAGCCAACTTCAAATTAAGTAAACTCAATCCATATGGCCAGACAAGTGATCCGAGGGGAATATAGCTAAAGGAAAAATATACGACTGCAACAAATGTTCACAACCAGCAGGTCAGAAATATCCCTTCCAGGCTGGAGACTTGGCTGCTCACTCGTAGAGGATACACAACTGGCAGGGCTGCTGGCACCAAGCTCACACCAACAGCTTCTTCACAGTGATTTTATGTAAGGGCTCCTAGAATACAGTAGAAAGAGGCCCCAAGCTATAACTTATGGACTAGAGCTTAACATCATGATGTCACCAAATTTATTCATGAGGGGTTTAAACTTCCAAGAAAGGTATGTAGCCTTAAGGTAAAATGTACACAGATGTGTGCACAAATCCTGATTTTGTAGAACATGGCTTTAAAAAATGTTGACTGTTTGTTTTATTTTGTGTTGTTTTTAAGATAAAAGTAACCAGTAAAATGATAATCACAGACCTCAGAGGAATCTTAGTAATCACACAGTGCAAGCCCTACATTTTACAAATGAGAAAACAGACTCCCAGCGATATTAACACTACTGTAAAAGGGTTACACTGAAGTTAGTAGCTGAGCTGACCCTGAAACCCAAGTTTCCTGACCTCTAGACAATTACTCTTTCTAGTAGGTTGGGCTGCCTGTCATCTAAATAATATGCACAACCCTGGGAAAACTTTAACAGCTTTCTCATATCCCAACCTAAGCACTGCATTTGACTTAAATTATTAAAAATAAAAGCAAAGAATAGTGATACAGTATCTCCATCTTTATTTAAATCTTATCCGCCCTCCTGCCAAGTTTAGGGCAATGCGGACATTTTCCTTGGTGGTTTTTCTCTGTTGAGTTTTGTTTTTTCTTAATGATATGATTCTATCCATACCATAAAACAGAATCTTTCAAGAGCTGTCTATATGATAATTAGTATTCACATATTTCTATGTTAAAGGACAGAGAGTAGAGTGAGGTTGAAAGAAGAGTAAGAAATGAAAGGACAGAAGTGCAATGGTAAAAAAGGGATTAGGAACAAATGATGATTTTGCCACCAATGTACTGAGGCATATTTACAGCCAAGCAAAGTGCTCCATCTTCCATTACATATGACTTTTAATAATATCAATATTGGTCCTCACTGTTCTAACATAACCAAAGAAAATAGTCAACCTATTTCAAAAGAACAGTGTTAAAAAGAACAAGCTTCAAAGTTCTCATTAAAGAGAGTGACAAAAACAAAGACAAAACTAGGCGAACCAGCATTCTTTGTTGTTGTTTTTTATAATGCATTTAAAGTTTGATGAGCGTCTTGTGTGTGTGTGTGCTGACTTCAATTTGTGAGGAATATGAAGGCCACATCAGGTTTTGCTGTATTTGAGATTTTAAGAATAAAACCCAAACAGTGCACCTAAGGGAGACTTAGCCAGTATACCTTGAGTTATTGATGTATTCCATTAATTTGTATTAAAACCAGCCTTTTATTTCTTAAGATTGTTCATTATAAAAAGTCCAGAAGTTACAGTCTTATTAAATGGGAAAATTTTAAATCTGAATTGCTTAAGAAAGGAAAGAATACGAGCTCAATGTATATTTTGTTATGTTAAAAAAAAAAACAAAACACTTTCCAAATCCTGAAAAGTCAATAATTAAATCGACATTAAAAAAGTTATTTTCCTTGCTCCCTAAAATGACCAACTGGCTACAGTGGTAGCAAATTTATAACCCATTAGAAAATTCAAAACCAAAAAATAATCTAAGGGAGGGTCAGCCCCATGGCCTAGTGGTTAAGTTTGGGATGCTCTGCTTCAGTAGCCTGGGTTCAGTTCCCAGGCATGGACCTACACCACTCATAGGCAGCCATGCTGTGGCAGCGACCCACATACAAAATGGAAGAAGACTGGCACAGATGTTAGCTTAGGGCTAATCTTCCTCAGCAAAAAAATAATAATCATCTGAGGAACATAAGGAATTTGAACCTTCAAAAAGTTTCCCACAATAGCAACCAGGTCCAAAGCGGATTATATTCAGGGAACATGGCACAGCGCACACGCTGAGTGAATGAAGAGGAAGAGACTTTGGGACAATTTTCCCTGTGATTTTCACCAGGTACAGCCAGCATCCTCAAGGCCAGTTTTCCAGAGGGGTGTACACTCAACTGTAAAAGCCTTAAGGCTAGAATTTGTGTCCAATTCATTTTATATCTCATGTGGTGCCTGGCACATGACCTCTGCTTAAGAGAGCTTAATAAAAAATTGAAATGAATGAATGAATAGGACAGTATTCAAGAAGTAATCAGACACAGACCATCCCTAACCTGCTAGGAAACAAATGGATCGCCACCAGTAATTAAATGCCATCTACCACACAACAAAAGTCCTCAGAAAGTAAGTTCTGGAATTTGAGATCATCAAGTTTTCCAAATGAAGGAGATGTCTTATGTATAATTTATAAAGCATTCAATAAGGCCTTAATATTGAGTGAATGTTCAATAAATGATCTATAATAATCTAAACATAGAAAATTACATTTCTGCTATTTATCTACATCAACTCCATTGTGTTCTGGGACAGAAACCGTAACCCAATATTCATTTTCACCTTCTTCCAAAGTAATAGAATTTTTACCTGGCCACACTGCAGTTCAGAATAAAGAGTTCATGTCCTTGCCTTTCTTCAGGTTGTTGTGCCTCATAAGAAACCTCTGGCCAATGGGATGCCAGGGTAAGTGATATGTGCAACTTCCAGATCATGACTTTAAAAAGAAGGGGCATTCTCTGGCTTTCAGCTGCTTGGACTGTGAACTTGACTGTTAGCCACCTTGGACTGCAAATGAAGGTAATACTGTAGGAAGGCAAAACAATAACAATGAAGAGGCTGGATCTCTGCACGACTTCATGGAGCAATGCCATCCTACCTTCCCTGAATGCCAACTTCCAAATGGTTACATGTGAGAGAAATAAACTTCTTTCTTAAGTTATTGCTATTTCTAGTTCCTGTTTCACACAGCCAAATTTGTATATTACCTAATTCATGAACTAAGTGAACAAAAATCACTCTTTTTAATTATCCCTAAGTACTTTGCTAAATTATATCTCTCACACACACACGCACACACAACTGGAACAAGAGACACAGACACATGTGTGTAGTATGTGTATAGGTCCCAATCATTTTTAGATGACATATCATGCTGATACGCCCAACATATTTCTTAAACTTCCTCTCCTTAATGCATTTGTCTCGATTGGTTACCTTAAAATATGACCAGTTGAGAACTTAAGGAAAAAAAATGACAGAATATTCAATAATAGAAAAAGATACGTATTTTGATACGTAAGTGATAGATATCACATAGGTTTCCCCAAAAGTTTTGCTCCTACACAGTCATAGCTATAAAACAAATATGTGCCTGTTTACGACCAAAATGGATATTTCATCCAATGGCACATGGCTAGATGGCCTGTGTGTATTTAGAAGACAAGACATGACCATAACAAAGAAGATAGATGAGCAGTAACATAAGACAGATAGACATAAAAGGAAGGCATAATTGATGCCCAAGCCAGAGAGAAAACCTGCGGGACTTCATCAACTGCATCTATCCTGTCCTAAATTGTAAACTTAGGGGTGAAAGACCAGTATTGAAGAAATACTCAGACACAACATGTCCCGGTTATTCCTAGACACAGATAACACCCAGACTATCAAGAAGTTGTCTTGTTGTTTTTTTTTATTTCCTTTGATAGCAATATCCTGATTAGAAAATTAAATGTTTGGCAAGGATTTCAGCCCTTCTCAAGAGGAAAGCCCCTCTGGCCACAGGTGTAAACTTTTACTCATGGAATCTGACTCTACCCACTGGCACTATGACAGCTTATAGCTATTAGGCTCATGACAAGTCAAGGACAAACAGAGAAATACATGGAAACCATGGTGAAACACTAATGTTATTCTGTGCAGTTTCACAAAAGTATCCAGTACTTGGAATATGTTTTACTCAACAACCAGCTGTCAATCAACTAAAAACGACCACAAAAAATCCTTAGCCACTCAGGGTTGAAGGGTCAATAGAAAACACCTAAATAAACTAAATTGTCCAGCACATCATTACAAATGACATGTGAAAACATGAGAATGTTTTCTTAAAGAAACACATAGTTTCATCTTAACCACTCTATTTAAACTACTCTCAAGGGCCTCAAAGACTGTCCATCACCAAAACTGCAACCTTTTCATTATGTCTCATTTTTCTTGGCCTCCCTGCAATATTTTAACTCCTTGGTCATTCCTTAACTCTTCAGATTTTCTTTGTCCTTAGCTTATGTCATACTGATTTTCCCCCTAACCTCCTTCAGCACCACCCTGGGCCCCACAATTCGGTCCCCAGCATTCTCTTCTCTTCTCTAGATTCTGGCTTCAAAGCTGCATGCCAACTATAACTAGATAGATTAGATTCTCGAACCTCTTCCCCAACTCTAGGTAAACCCAAGCTGCAGCTGTTGGATGTCCTCCCCTCAGTTATCTTTCCAACAATCAGAATTCTTTATCCTCTTTCACTAATCCAACAGAAATCTACTGAGTATTGACTGTGCACCCGGGATTAGGGTTACCAAGAAAAACAAGGTCACTGAAGTGCCACAAAATAAAGCCACACTCACATTCGTGTGATAAACCATAAAAGGTTTAACTGGGCACATGGAGCACCTGTTCCAGCAGCTGTATACAAACCTGTGGCACTTGACCTGGGTTTTGTGAAAAATCACAAGCAGAAAAGTTAGCAGGGCAGAGTGGGAGGGAGAAGGTGAGAAGGCTAAGAGTGATATGTGCAAAGATGTACAGCCAAGGGGGGACAGGGACCGTACAACTTCGCACAGCAGAGCTACAACTACAGGGCTGGAAGAGGAAGTTCGTCTTCCCTTCCTACTCTTGAAATTTGGTCTTGGTGCTTCCCTATTTCAGTTAGTGGTACCAGCAATCTTCTAGTTACTTATCCTTACATCCTGAAATACTTAGGCTCGTTTCTTTTCCTGGGACCCCCATACCCAACAAATACCAAGCAGAAAATCCCAGGTAGTTTCACCTAATTCATGCCTATTTTTTTTTTTTTTTTGAGGAAGATTAGACCTGAGCTAACATCTGCTGCCAATCCTCCTCTTTTTGCTGAGGAAGACTGGCCCTGAGCTAACATCCTTGCCCATCTTGTTCTACTTTACATGTGGGACGCCTACCACAGCATGGCTTGCCAAGGGGTGCCATGTCCACACCCAGGATCCGAACCGGTGAACCCCGGGCCGCTGAAGTGGAACGTGAGCACTTAACCACTGCGCCACCAGGCTGGGCCCCATGCCTATGTTTTAAAAGCCATGTCTCCAGGAAGCCTTTTCCAACTTCTACCGCAGACACAAGCAATCACTTCTTCAAGGATCCCCTAATTCTTTGACTCTCTCTATTTGTGCTCAGCTCCACTATTTGACAAAAAGCTCACAGAAAGCAAAACTGTTCCTCTCCACATTTGCACTAGAGTATTTATACACACCAGGTGCTCAAAGGTGCTGCCTTTTCTCCAAGTATGTTTTTGATTTCCTACTCTTCTTACACTGCCTCCTATTACTGAGAGTGTTTCAACCATCTCATCTTACTCTATTAGGAAAGTCAACATAAATTAAATTTGCTAAGTTGTGTTTTGGGGTTTTTTAAATTAATGGACTCCATGGAAGGAGGGGGACCTAGGCCATCTGCAAAATTCCTTCCAAGTCCAGAATTCTAGTCCTCCATCTTATGGTTAACTGAAAATAGTACTAAGATGTCTAATTATAAAACACTGAGAAATAAACTAAGTCAACACCTTCTAAGTGATTTCTCTGAACTTTCTTAAACACAACTCTTTCCGCACACTGTAAGTCATGTACTTCTTCCTTGCGGAAGAATATAAACATTGTCTTACAACACTTCATAAAACAAAAACTAGAAAATAGAAATTCTCCAATAGGCCTCATATTAATTATTTAACTGTCTTATATTAAAAACAAGTAATCTCTAATAAATGGAACAATCTTACTGAGATAAACTTTTCCAGCAAAAACAGTCTTAGGGCATTTTTAGGTCATAATGAAAGTTCGTAAGACTTAATGGCCAACAAGGTAACAGATTGTTTTTCAGCACTTATATAAGGGATCAATTTTCAGGTCTCAGTTCTGCCTATCTTGATGCAAGTGTTAGAAAACTGATATCCGGAGAAGATCCAAGATGGCGCCATGAGTAGTCCTCTTTGTCTCTCGCCCTTCGAGTCTACAATTATTTGGACACTTATCGCTTGACAAAGGATATCCAGACAGCATCTCAGGACGTCTGAGACACCCACGCGACTATACATCGGAAGGCGGATGGACTTTCCTCCGGGAGGATGTGGAAATAGGTGAAAACTCTCCGACCCCGACGGGCAGCCTAGTACCCGCAAGCGGCTTTCTTCCAACGGATGCCCCCAGAGGATCCACACACATCTAGGGCAGGAGCGAGAACACAACAGAGGAGCGACGGTGGAAACAGGTGACCAGAACCCTACCTAAACCCCCCGCAATTACTCCTAAATGCAGAGGGAAACTTTGGAGTTGCATACCTGAGCCCGCGGGGAGAGTCTCTCCCCGCCATTGGCGGGGAGACCCAGCCTGGTGCTCGGGGCGCCCGGAGGGTCCCAGAGAGAGTCACGGAGGGTACGGAGGTCTCCCAGCTGCCGTTGCCCGCCCCGTGGGACTAGGGATTGCCGGAGATCTCGGAGAGGACTGGGGCTGGGGGAACTTTCAAAGGCCAGTTCTGCGACCCGGAGGGGAAGCGCCGGAGCTCCGCCCGGGCAGCAGACAAAACTCTCTGTCTGCCGTTAGCAGAGGGGCCACACCAAGCATTCACGGCTCCGGGAGAGGCCCGGAGAGAATCCCAGAGGGCGGGGCGACCCCCAGCTGCCGTTGCCCGCCCCGTGGGGCTAGAGATTGCCAGAGATCTCGGAGAGGACTGGGGCTGGAGAGAGTTCCAGAGACCCAGCTTAGTAGCCTAGGGGAAAACCCTACAGGCTCACAGCAGCCTTAGGGAAAGCCTCTGCACAGCACCAGTAGAAGGCACCCAGCCGCCAGCCACAAGGCTGGAAGACCCCAGGGCAAAAGCAGCATAGCTAGGTGTACTAACCACAGACTGTAGAAGATGCCAATAGCTCTCCTGCGACCCATAGAGGACAAGTGAGATTCGGTGGGTGCCGACAGCAACGGAGCGACAAATATAAGTGATCCCACCCCTGGCCGCTGGAAAAGCCCATAACACCGTTGCAGACCCCAAGGAGAGAGCACATCTAGGTGGGCTGCAACAGTAGGCACCTGCAGCCTGAAGCCCCCCTGTGACGGCCCCCACGACAGAGGAGGGAATCCAAAGGGCCACTGTGGCTACGAAGAGGGGCCCAGGCCCAGTTAGCAACTACGGACAGGGTTCCTGGTTGGTGAAGTATAAACAGCTGCTCCCCCCACCGCAGCAGCTGAAACAAGTGAAAGGAGCAACTAAACTCTATCTCCATGCAGAGGCACAAATCAACAACATCAAGCAATATGAAAAAATACATTAAATCTCCAGAACAGAAAGAAAGTAACAAATACACAGAAAACAATCCCAAAGAAAATGAGATATATAACCTAAATGATGATGACTTCAAAACAGCCATCATTAAGATTCTCAATGAGTTAAGAGAGAATTCTGACCGACAACTCAACGAGTTCAGGAGCTATGTCACAAAAGAGTTTGATACGATAAAGAAGAACCAAACAGAAATACTGGAAATGAAGAACACAATAGAGGAGATTAAGAAAAATCTAGATGCTCTGAACAGTAGGGCCGACAATATGGAGGAAAGAATTAGCAATTTGGAAGATGGCAATATAGAATTGTTGCAGGCAGAGGAGGAGAGAGAAGCAAGACTTAAAAGAAATGAAGAAACTCTCCGAGAATTATCAGACACAATTAGGAGATACAACGTAAGGATTATAGGTATACCAGAGGGAGAAGAGAAGGAGAAAGGGGCAGAAAACCTATTCAAAGAAATAATGGCAGAGAACTTCCCAAATCTGGTGAGGGAGATGGATCTTCAGGTGACAGAAGCCAATAGATCTCGAAACTTTATCAATGCAAGAAGACCAACTCCACGGCATATAGTAGTGAAGCTAGCAAAAGTCAACGACAAGGAGAAAATATTAAGGACAGCCAGGCAAAAGAAACTAACCTACAAAGGAACCCCCATCAGGCTATCAGCAGATTTCTCAGCAGAAACTTTACAGGCTAGAAGAGAGTGGAATGATATATTCAATAATCTGAAGGACAAAAATCTACAGCCGAGAATTCTCTACCCAGCGAAAATATCCTTCAAATACGATGGAGAAATAAAAACTTTCCCAGATAAACAAAAATTAAGGGAGTTCATTGCCACAAAACCTCCTCTTCAGGAAATCCTCAGGAAAACCCTCATTCCTGAAAAATCCAAAAAAGGAAAGGGGCTACAAAACCAAGAGCAGAGGAGATAAGTAGAAGGACAACAACAGAGAGTAGCAGCTCTACATCAGAACAGATTAAACCATGGGACGAGAAACAAAGGAAACTGAAGAAAACCGGAAAACAAGACACAAAATGGGAGTGGTAGGCCCCCACATCTCAATAATCACTCTAAATGTAAATGGATTGAACTCCCCAATCAAAAGACACAGAGTGGCAGGATGGATCAAAGAACAAGATCCAACAATCTGCTGCCTCCAGGAAACACACCTCAGCCCCAAAGACAAACACAGACTCAGAGTGAAGGGATGGAGAACAATACTCCAAGCTAATAATGAACAAAAGAAAGCAGGTGTCGCTATACTAATATCAGACAAGGTAGATTTCAAAGCAAAACAGATAAAGAAAGATAAAGAGGGACAGTATATAATGATAAAAGGGACTCTCCACCAAGAAGACATAACACTTATAAATATATACGCACCCAACACAGGAGCACCAAAATTTGTAAAGCAACTCTTAATAGAACTAAAAGAAGACATCAACAACAATACAATAATAGTAGGGGACCTCAACACACCATTAACACCAATGGACAGAACATCCAGACAGAAAATCAACAAGGAAATAATAGAATTAAATGAAAAAATTAGACCAGATGGACTTAATAGATATATATAGAACACTTCATCCAAAAACAGCAGGCTACACATTCTTCTCAAGTGCACATGGAACATTCTCAAGGATTGACCATATTTTGGGAACCAAAGCAAACATCAATAAATACAAGAGAGTTGAAATAATATCAAGCATCTTTTCTGATCATAACGCTATTAAACTAGAAATCAACTACAAGAAAAAAGCAGAGAAAGGTGCAAAAATGTGGAGACTAAACAACACGCTTCTCAACAAACAATGGATCATTGAAGAAATTAAAGAAGAAATCAAATATTATCTGGAGACAAATGAAAATGAGAACACGACATACCAAATCATTTGGGATGCAGCAAAAGCAGTCCTAAGAGGGAAATTCATCGCAATACAGGCTCACCTCACTAAACAAGAAAAAGCTCACGTAAGCAACCTCAAACGACACCTAACAGAACTAGAAAAAGAAGAACAAACAAAGCCCAGAGTCAGTAGAAGGAGGGAAATAATAAAAATAAGAGCAGAAATAAACGATATTGAAACAAAAAAGACAATAGAAAGGATCAATGAAACAAAGAGTTGGTTCTTCGAAAGAATTAACAAAGTTGACAAACCCCTAGCCAGACTCACCAAGAAAAGAAGAGAGAAATCGCAAATTAATAAAATCAGGAATGACAGAGGAGAAATCACAACAGATACCAATGAAATACAAGAGATCATAAGAGAATACTATGAAAAACTATATGCCAACAAATTGAACAACCTGGAAGAAATGGACAAATTCCTAGACTCCTACAATCTCCCCAAACTGAATCAGGAAGAAATGGAGAATCTGAATAGACCAATCACAAGTAAGGAAATGGAAACGGTAATCAAAAACCTCCCCAAAAACAAGAGTCCAGGACCAGACGGCTTCTCTGGAGAATTCTACCAAACATTCAAAGAAGACTTAATACCTATTCTCCTCAAACTGTTCCAGAAAATTGAGAAAGATGGAGAACTCCCTAACACATTCTATGAAGCCAACATCACTCTGATCCCCAAACCTGACAAGGACAACACAAAGAAGGAGAACTACAGGCCGATATCACTGATGAACATAGATGCAAAAATCCTCAACAAAATTTTGGCAAACCGATTACAGCAATACATCAAAAAGATTATACACCATGATCAAGTGGGATTTATACCAGGGACACAGGGATGGTTCAACATCCGCAAGTCAATCAACATGATACACTACATCAACAAAATGAAAAACAAAAACCACATGATCATCTCAATAGATGCAGAGAAAGCATTCGACAAGATCCAACACCCATTTATGATAAAAACCCTCAGTAAAATGGGTATAGAAGGAAAGTACCTCAACATAATAAAGGCCATATATGATAGACCCACAGCCAACATCATACTCAATGGACAAAAGCTGAAAGCCATCCCTCTGAGGACAGGAACAAGACAAGCGTGCCCACTTTCACCACTCCTATTCAACATAGTACTGGAGGTGCTGGCCAGAGCAATTCGGCAGGAAAAAGAAATAAAAGGAATCCAAATAGGTAACGAAGAAGTAAAACTCTCGTTGTTTGCAGACGACATGATCTTATACATAGAAAACCCCAAAGAATCCACAGAAAAACTATTAGAAATAATCAACAACTACAGCAAAGTAGCAGGGTATAAAATTAACGTGCATAAATCAGTAGCATTTCTATACACTAACAATAAACTAACAGAAAAAGAACTCAAGAACTCTATCCCATTCACAATCGCAACGAAAAGAATAAAATACCTTGGGATAAACTTAACCAAGGAAGTGAAGGATCTATACAATGAAAACTACAAGACTTTCTTGAAAGAAATAGGCGATGACATAAAGAGATGGAAAAACATTCCTTGCACATGGATTGGAAGAATAAACATAGTTAAAATGTCCATACTACCTAAAGCAATATACAGATTCAACACTATCCCAATCAGAATCCCAAGAACATTCTTCACAGAAATTGAACAAACAATCCTAAAATTCATATGGGGGAACAAAAGACCGCGAATTGCTAAAGCAATCCTGAGCAAGAAAAACAAAGCCGGCGGAATCACAATCCCCGATTTCAAAACATACTACAAAGCTACAGTGATCAAAACAGCATGGTACTGGTACAAAAACAGGTCCACAGATCAATGGAACAGAATTGAAAGCCCAGAGATAAAACCACACATCTATGGACAGCTAATCTTCGACAAAGGAGCAGAGGGCCTACAATGGAGAAAAGAAAGTCTCTTCAACAAATGGTGCTGGGAAAACTGGACAGCCACATGCAAAAGATTGAAAATTGACCATTCTTTTTCACCACACACCAAAATAAACTCAAAATGGATCAAAGACCTAAAGATTAGGCCTGAGACAATAAGTCTTTTGGAAGAGAATATAGGCAGTACACTCTTTGACATCAGTTTCAAAAGAATCTTTTCGGACACTGTAACTCCTCAGTTGAGGGAAACAATAGAAAGAATACACAAATGGGACTTCATCAGACTAAAGAGCTTCTTCAAGGCAAGGGAAAACAGGATTGAAACAAAAAAACAGCTCACTAATTGGGAAAAAATATTTACAAGCCACTTATCCGACAAAGGGTTAATCTCCATAATATACAAAGAACTCACACTGCTTAACAACAAAAAAACAAACAACCCGATCAAAAAATGGGCAGAGGACATGAACAGACATTTCTCAAAAGAAGATATGAATATGGCCAATAGACACATGAAAAGATGTTCATCATCGCTAATCATCAGGGAAATGCAAATCAAAACTACACTAAGATATCACCTTACCCCCATTAGATTGGCAAAAACATCCAAAACCAAGAACGACAAATGTTGGAGAGGTTGTGGAGAAAGAGGAACCCTCATACACTGTTGGTGGGAATGCAAACTGGTACAGCCACTATGGAAAACAGTATGGAGATTTCTCAAAAAGTTAAAAATAGAAATACCCTATGACCCAGCCATCCCATTACTGGGTATCTATCCTAAGAACCTGATATCAGATATCTCAAGAGTCCGTTGCACCCCTATGTTCATCGCAGCCTTATTTACAATAGCCAAGACGTGGAACCAGCCTACATGCCCAGAAACTGATGATTGGATAAAGAAGATGTGGTATATATACACAATGGAATACTACTCAGCCATAAAAAAAGACGAAATTGGCCCATTCACAACAACGTGGATGGACCTCGAGGGCATTATGTTAAGCGAAATAAGTCAGTCAGAGAAAGACGAACTCTATATGACTCCACTCATAGGTGGAAATTAGTATATTGAGAAGGAGATCTGATCGGTGGTTACCAGGGAAAAGGGGGGGTGGGGGGAGGGTACGGAGGGGGAAGTGGTGTACCCACAACATGACTAACAAAAATGTACAACTGAAATCTCACAAGGTTGTAATCTATCATAACATTAATAAACAAAAAAAAAAAAGAAAACTGATATCCCAAATACTCAAAAATACTACTCCAAATATATAAACATTTTTAAAGCTAAGATGAAAACTGTTCGAAAGTCTAAGAGCAAGTCTTGAACAAAGCATAAAAACTCAGAAGGAAAGTGCAACACATTCCAATCTATTTTATTCCTGCTGCATTCAAATGCTCCTATATAAAAATTACAGTTGACAGACCGCCTCTCCAATGCTATGATTATCCATATAATTTTCACAAGCACTCTGTGAACCTGTGGACATATTTTCATAAAATGAAGGATTTTATTCAAAACCATTTAGCAGCAATCACCTTATGTGATTAACTCCCAGATAGTAACTGAAGCAGTATTTTGCTGATGCTCAATTTTTCCTTCTTGAATCACATGATTTCTCTTCCCTCCTTCTTCATTATTACAGAGCACATGTTTTTGGATGGACTTGGGAGTGAGGGTTGTGGAACTTGTCTGGAGGGGGCTCAAAAGCTTTGCTCCATCCTGGGTAATAAGAAAAAACCTCAAACATAATTTTGATCATGCTTTAGAACAGAAAAACAGACACCTTCCTAGCCCAGCAGTGATGCTTGAAAGGGAACTGGAAGACAGACTCATTACACTGTATTGATCTCACTAAAGAAAGGGTTCTGCATGTATTGATCAGCCCAGATTAAACCCCTAACTGTTTGCAGGACCATGCATGATGGGAAGGCCGGTTCACTGAAGAAGGAAGAACAGAAAGCACTTTTGTTCTGGGGAAGCCACAGAGCAGCATTTTACACTAAGTAGTAGATCAACATGATTAAAATAATAGACAGCATTCAGTTAGAGAACAGGCAAGGAGATAAAACTTGTGTTAAATTCAAAGATTTCTCAGTTTTAAAAAGGACATAATACACTAAAGGTAAAATGACTTTAAAAAGAGGAATCTTTTCTTTGCATATTTCTACACAGAAAGGCAATTTCATCTCCTTAATACAGTTGTTCCCTTGAAACCCCCAAAATATGTCAGTAGAGACATTTTTTAAACTCTGAATATCCAGCAGTCCCCCCACCACCTTGTCACTTTCAGTATTACCGTGAAATGATGCATGGAGGGAGGGGTAAACCCAAGATTAATTTTGAGGTTCATTTTGTACATCTGCTCATTTTCATTTGGAAGGACATGATTTTCTTTAGTCAAACTCAATTTTCATTCAAAATAAGCTTGAATACGCTGCGAACTGATCTTATTACAGTAAAATATCGCTGCCAAAATTTACAGCAGGCTTTAATCTCGGAAAAAGAGAAACCATACCCCTTTATCCTGGTTTTCAGAAAACAGGCCAAGCATGTTGTTTCCAAATTTCGTTGGTGTCCATCTCTACACTTTCAAAGAGTTCTTGGTCTCAAAACAAAGAAAAGGAAAACCTAGTTGATTTTCTAAACCTCAGCCAAGGGAACATTTCCCCCAAGCCGCTGTACCTTCTCTTGCAAATTCAAAGGGTTAGGGACGCTGATCTACTACCATATTTACTCACTATCACTACTCTTCCATTACTACTTCCATATTTCGGTATTTAAAACAGAGGAAGACAATGGTTTAGTATTAAATCACTGCATTAATCTCTCTGATATTTCTTAAGTCTTTTCAACCTCACTGACTAAGGATGATTAAAGTATGACTCACTTAAAGAAATACAGTAATTGGTTGTAGTTCAGGGGAGGGTGGAAATCCAGGCCAGGGACTGAATTCGAACTTGAATGCAATCCGGATCCTGCTTCAGCCACCGAAGGGTTGTGCTCTGCACGATCTTAGAGAGTTGCTATGCTCCTCAGTTTCAGTATTACTGCCTATTCACTGGGTTGCTTCTGAAATTTTAAGATAATTTGAAAACAGCATTAGATAGAAATATGAGTTACTTTAAAAATTGCCTGGGATTTAAATTCTAATATGTCTACTTTATCAGGAGAATGCCATAGCTGTGACACAGATATTAAGGACTTTTAGTTGAGGAGGGAGGGGGGAAGAAAATTACTTTAATAATATTTATGTTCCAGTATATGAAGTATACGAAAACTCTTTAAGTTCCTTCCTCTGAAGGTCAGGAAGCCAGAAACCCTTTACTGCACAGCCATTGATTCATTTAACCAATATTTACAAAGTACCTAGAATGAATAAAGGAGCTGCTGCCATTCAATTAATACACTGAATGCAAAAACTAATATCTGCCAACAGTGATTCCAAGGAAGACAGGAGATGGAAAGGAGTAAGACTGCAAGAAAACATTTTTTTAATTAATTTTCTTCTTAAAAGGGGGGCTAGGATTAAGTGGAAATATATTGAGGGAAATGAATAAGGAACTGAATCCAAATACTTGTTTTATAAGAATGGACTTATCTATCCTAATATATTCATTTATTAAATGTAAACATTACATGTAACTTGACTTGATTTCTGCAGATGCTTCATGTTGAAAAGGAGGTGGTAAAAGAAAAACATCCTAATCCTCATAATGAACATTTATTTAGCATTTACTATGCGCTGGGCATTGTTCTAAGCACGTTATTGATATTAACTCATTTATTCATCTTAAGCGTGTAAGATAGAGGCCACTGTCCTCAGTATTTGAATGAAACTAAAGGGGCTAAATCTGGGGTATCATTTAAGACCTACAGCTCACAGCTCCTGCTTACAAAATACATACATTTACATTTAAGAAATATTTGGGTGTAGGAGATATGCAAGATGGTCTCATCATTTTGTTTAATTTTGAACTGAAAACAGTATGGAAAACTTATTTGAAGTATAGTATGTTTACAGGAAAAGAGATGGCGTCTATGGTCAACAGCATTGTCTAACACTTTGAACTGCTCAGATTGACAGGACAATGGTTCCCATTTAAAGAAAAACAGGGAAACATTTAATAAAAATGAGACTGTTAAAAGGTCATATAATGTTATTCTATAGGAAACACCCAGATACATATGCTTTAAAAACTGTACAAATATTTTTATTTTGAAGATTGCCATCATCCTGAGAAAAATGACTATTTGCTCAACTATATATTGTCCTTGAATACGTATAGGAAATAACATATTAAATAGAATAGTTGGGGGAGGTAATATGACTATATAATAAAACTCTGAAAAAGTCAAAACGAATCATTTCTTTAAAATACAGGACAGTATATAATCCAGCCTTAGAAAGACGGCACATAGCCTTTAAAAAAACACGGAATTTTCCATTTATTAGGCTGAGTGCTTGTGCACTTTCCCTAGTTTTTCTGAATCTGTTTTCTCAATTCCTTTAAAATGTATACAAAATCTATCCCAATTAATTGTTATGATAATTAAGCTAACACATCTAGAGCGCCTAACACAGCATTTAGAACTCAAGCAAATCTGATACATTTGCATCAATATAAAATACAGTCAAAGGGCTTTTAATCTCTCGTCTACAAATAACTACCTTCAAAAAAAAATCTTAACATTGGGTAAATCTCTCCACTTTTCTAATCTCTTAAAAAAAGAGAATGAGTGAGTGATATCCATGATGGATTTCAAACATTATTGAGTGTGCTGTGCTTGGCACAGGAGATAGAGATGTGAATGAGACACAGAACTGCCAGGCAGTTCTGGACAGTTCCAGGCAGAACTGCCAGGTGAGTAGGGAAAAGCAACTTCTAGAATTGAAAGTTGGACAGAGGGGGCCAGAAGGCTAGAGAGACAGATCAGCACAGGACAAGATACGGCAATGTGATCAAACGGTGCAGCCAGGACACATCAGTAAGAGTTCCATATGACTTAGGCCCAAAATGTCCACAGGGGCCAAGGGGCAAAGAAACCACAGAGGCGCTCCAGGGTCAGATCCCAAGGCCTTGCATGTTAGGCCCAGGTGGCTGGACTTTTTCTGAAGGCACTGTAGGCCCATGTAGGCCCATGGTGAGTTCTTAAACAGGAGACAGAAATGATATCTGCTTTGTATAAAGAATTCCAGTATGGAATATAGCTTGGAGAAGAATTGTATTACTAAAAAACAAAAAAGTAAGTATTGCATAACTTATTAAATCATCTTCTTTTGTAAAGAAAGAAAAAAGCTTGTCAAGTCACCCAATCCTGATCTGGGGGAAATAATCCTAAAAGCTCCAGGGCTTTTGCCCAGCTCCCAGAGGAGCAGTTAGGGATTGAGTTGATGGATTCAGCTTCTCAGTGGCTTGGGAATTTATAAACTTCCCTCTAATAACAGCAAATTCAAATGCTGGTAGCCATAGCAACAAGTTATTCTAGCCCTATCTGAAGTGTGGGAAGCAGCCGTCAGTGCAAGGCCTTGTCAGGAGAAGGCAAGCTACTCTCTTCACAGTGAGCAATGGTCAAAGCAATTTACCTATTCAAAAACACACAAGATTTAATTTAATATTAAAACAATGCTCACTCCACTTTTTAATAATAAAATAATCTGTTCACAGGGCATCAAGGCCGATTACAATACAGCATTTTAAGCCATGCCAAAAAACAAAAAAATTACTGCTCTTTCTCTCTCTCTCTCTCTACGTTAATACAATTAGATCTGAAAAAAGTCGGGTTTATTATGGGTAGAGGTAGAATTGCCCTAATGTATACAAGTCCTTCAAGGCTATTTCAGTACAAATGCAATTAGACAATTCTTTCACAAAGGAACAAAAGTATGTGGCATCTCCTCTTTTATTTTATATATACATACGAACTTGGCTATTGTATGGTTAACATTGCAAAGCTCTATGTGCTTAGGCATCAGAGTGCATGAGTGAGGCTGGCCAAGGATGATGGTGGTTAATTACTTTGCAAATCTAAACTAATACCTATTAACTTACAATCCTAAAAGAATGCTCAGTGACAAATATTTTAGATAACAAACGGAAAGATAAAGAAATGATGGATCTCTAGTTGGCAGGAATCCTGGGACACCTCCAAGGTTCCCAGGACACATGACTAAAGGAAATAGTAAAAACTATGGTCTGATGCCACTAACAACTCAATGGAGTTTATGACAACTTGTTATCACACTTTTGATATACTTGAAAAATTTTATCATGAAATACCTTGTCAGTTTTGCAGTAATCAAATGTAAAATTAGAGTGAATTAATAGGCCACAATAGGATATGTCATTACATTCTCAAAAACTTTTTAAAGTATGATAAATCTCATAATCTTATCACTTATGTAATTTCATAGATTATGCATCAAGAATTCTATGTGTGCTACATAATAAGTGTGGACCTAAAAAATATATCAGATGTAGGTATATTTATTTCTTGTATATTTGGCTATCCTCCAAAGAAGATTGACTGTTAAACTCTAACAGCCAAAGTTTTATTTTAATATGTTTCAATGGCATCCATGAATTACGGGGCTAGGTGAACACTGGGTTTAGCATTAACTTCATTATTAATAAGGCTACCTCCCACAGAAGGACACAAAAACACAAAAAATGGCATAAGCTTTGCCACACATTCAACGCATACAATTTATTAGGTTCTGGCAGATACAGCAGTGGTACAAAGCCTATCTCAATTGCTGTTTTGCTTATATTTGTAAGTAAATTTGTAAATTAATTTCAGATGCAACCAACAATGTCACACCCATAATCTCTAATGACCTCAGACTTTTACACACAGGTTTCAGATTTATCCCAGTCCACTCAAAACACTTAGGCATCATACATTACGCAATTTTTGTCCCTTATATATGCAAACAGACCTTAGAATTGCCTTTGTGTGATCTGGTTAATAGCTACTCCCGTGAAAATTATAATTTGCCTTTCAAAACATCATTGAGTCCAAAGTTGACATATTCCTAATGCTAAGTTATTTTTCTCTCAAAAAAATTTAACTTCCATCAGCTTGATAGTTTTAAATCACAACTGTAAAAATTTTAACTCACAAACAAAACGTAACTACCTGCATATAAAAACCTATCTACAACTTAAGCAAATATGCTTTAATTGTGGTAATTATCAAAAAATATTTGAAAGAAGTCCGCTTTGATGTCTTCCGTAAACATAACCACGGATGAAATATCAAAACTTTATTTTCCTTAATGAAAATCCAGTTTATAATTTGCAAAACAGATGAATATCACTTACACTCTAATCCTGGCCACAACTCGGAAAATACAAATTATTAACTCATAAAAACTGAAGGATAACTCTACTTTACATGGCAGTAATCGTAATTTATATACCTATCTTAGTATCCATTATTAGGGCATCCAGAACTGCATAAGAAAAGTGTTATTAGGTCACAAACAGAATTTTTGGAATAATATGGCATTAAGCACAGTGTTCCTGCTCTGCTATTTTCTTGGCAGAATAATGACCTCTCTGTTCATTTGTAAAACAGATATACAGTCAGACTGCTCACACCCAACACGTGATTGTGAGGCATAGAGGTACTAACTCACATGAAACGCCTTCCTATTTGGTACACAGTGTTCAATAAATACCAGTCAAAAGCATTATGATCATTTTGTAATTACGTTAACAGTAACAGAGTGTGAGCATGCGGAAGTCATGGCCAGTCATCAGAGGTCCATTTCTGCTGGAGAACTGACAGAAACACTTAGGGAGACTCTGGGCTGAGTACTTCCTCCATCCTAGAACGTGGAGCGAATGCAATGCTTTCCAAAGTGCAGACAACAACAGATTATTAGTATAATTTAGAATGGAATGGAAAATGGAGTACATCACACTCAAGGGTAAAATATATTATTGTCTCGTGAAATATACATAAATAAATGACAGGATTGTGATGTAAAACTTATTTCCGATAATGTTTCCCAGGCATAACAATTTGAAAACCACTGCTCTAACAGACATGGGTACACACCCATGCCAAACAGGACCCCTGTGAAGTAACCACACCGAGCCTAGCTGGGGTCTATAAGGTAGAATGAATTGGTAAAGGTCCTGAGAAAATGAAGAGCATCACAACGTGAGCAGAGCAGCTGAGCCAGCCTCCTCCAGGGAGCCCTGATAGAGAGGATTTGGGCTCTGTCCCCAGCGAGTGAAATCTAAAACTGTGTTACCTCCTTGGAGCTCAAGGAGCTATAATGCTGCCAAGACTTTCCAAAGTGGAGTTAGACTGTGAAAGCAATAACCCCTCTTTGAAAGCAGTCTAGAACAGTAAAAGGATTACATTTCCATGGAGGCTGAGACTTCAGTAATCCAAATTTTGATGAGCCCTCTTCAAGAGTTAATTAAAAATTTAAAATCAGACACATATATGAGCACACACACTCATCCGATGGAAACTTTATTTTTAAAAACAGTTCTTTACACCATTTCCTCCTAACTAGACATATAACCAAAAAATACTTCCAAAAATCTGAGAAAGCAAATGTCATTTTGGACCAGTTATACCATATAATTTGTTGATAGAATGACCTACACAAAAAAGCTCAGATAAAATATTCTAAGTTCTAAAGCATTTTAAAGTGATAATTTCCTTTTAAGTTTCTTCTGCTCTTTTCACAAATCTAGGGTTATATAATGTCATAAAAAAATACCCAAAGTTCTATTTTCTATTAGGAACTTACTACAGACTGAATGTTTGTGTCTCCCCAAAATTTATATGTTGAAATCTATTCCCTGATGTCACGGTATTTGGAGGTGGGGCCTTTGAGAGGTGGTTAGGTTAACAGGGTGGAGCCCCCATGATGGGATTACTTTCCTTATAAAAGAGACCCTGGTGAGCTCCCTCACTGCTCCCACCTTGTGAGGACATCGTGAGAAGATGGCTGTTTATGAACCAGGAAGCAGGCCTTGATCATCATCATCTCAGCTCAATCAGCGGAGCCTTGATCTTGGATTTCCCAGCCTCCCAAGAGTGAGAAATAAATTCCTGTTTATAAGCCACCCAGTCTATAATATGCTGTTATAGCAGCCTGAATGGATTAAGACAGAACTAAAGGAAAAAAAGTTTCTCGCAGAGTGATTTTTCTGTCAATTTTTAAAAATCTAACACTCTGAATGACTTTCGCATCCCAACTTTGTAAGAAAAGAGGCCACAGAAGTAAAGATGATCATAGCGAGGTCCCTGTGCAAACACACTGTGGGTTTTTAATGACCCCTCCTTCCTTCACATCCAGGCAGGTTACGGGAACACCTTGATAGAACCATCACACAGCACATCAATCGCTGCCATGGTGATTTTCCAGGAAGAACTGACCTAGAAAAAGCCCTTAATTTTTCTTCTGTACTCTCCATCTTACAATATATTCTTACAAGAGAGTCAAAATATTTTGGAAGAAATTTAGAAAAAAATTGGTCCATTTAGAGAAAAAAAAAATTAAAGATAAAGTAGAGAAGAAACTGTTCCCAAAGCAAGTTTTTATGGCCTGAAACAGTGCGACCCTAACAGCTTAGTTAAATTTTCCTTTCACCCAAATACTTTGCACAATTCACAAGCTAGCATGCCATTTCCATCCTTCTAAATTACTTACTAACTACAATTTTTTTTTTTTGAGGAAGATTAGCCCTGAGCTAACTGCTGCCAATCCTCCTCTTTTTGCTGAGGAAGACTGGCCCTGAGCTAACATCTGTGCCCATCTTCCTCTACTTTATATGTGGGACGCCTACCACAGCATGGCTTGCCAAGCGGTGCCATGTCCGCACCCAGCATCCAAACCAGCGAACCCCGGGGTGCGGACGCGGAATGTGAGAACTTAACTGCTGCGCCATCAGGCCAGCCCCACTAACTACATTTTTTAAAAATCTCCACACTACTCCCACAATACACTCCTTGACTTCATTTCCTATTTCTCAGTGAATCTCCCAACTTTTGCTCACATTCATTCATTCATTTAATCTATCAACTAGTATTAAGGCCAGCACTTGTCAGGCATTGTGCTAGGAACTGGGTGTCCTGAGTAAATAAGTGACACAGTCCCACCTCACAGAGCTGACCGCCATCTTGGGACCATAGCAGAAAAGCAGAGGCCCCCGATCAAAGCAACACCTTTCATGTCTCTACCTTAATACTTTCCCTTTCTGGCCATAACCATGTAAACCAGCTTCTCATTCCCCCGAAGTTATGAAGCCTATGCTCTCATCCTCACTAAGACCTTCAGTAAGACCCACTATCAGTTAGGATGAAACTCACCACATGGAACAGAAAACTCATCTCATGGTCCCCCACACAATCGATAGGGCTTATCAACCAACATGACCGAAAGCCCAGTGATAGGAAAAGCTCAGGATTATATTAATTCAGCAGTTCAGTAACTGCAGCAAGGGCCAGGTTTCTCTCCACTCTGCCTAGAAGTGATGACTGACAAGAACTCTTGAGAGTACTTGATTCTTTATCTCCAATGAGGGAGGGAGAGAATGCAGGAGGTGGAGGCTGGAAGAATGAGGGGGCAAAAGACATAGACATCTCCCTAAACTTGACCTCCTTGGTCCAAAGGGTTCCACTGCAGTCAGAGGAATAGGACTACAATGCCTCTTCCCTAGAAACAGAGGTGGATTAAGCATCTCCCAAAGCTATGGACTGCCTGGGGCTGCCAGGAGTAAATACCAAATACTAACTGAGGGGGGGATCTCAGGGGAGGCCTCCATGAAGTTCATTACACAAGTGATTACACACAAAACGTTACTCACCTACTATGTACTGCCTTTAAAGTCAGCGTCATCCATTTTGTCCTCTCCAGAATCCATTATTGCTTCCTTCCCAGCTCTAGATGACTCCCACCCCTATCAGCCAATTCAATCCTTCCCTATGGCACTCAAGGATCAAGACTTGGTCCCACTAGTTTACATCTTTTGGGAGGAGTCTCCAGTAAAAATCTTCCTCCCATGTCAATCTGACCTCACACACACTCCTTATCTATCTCCCCTCCTTATCTACCCAAATTGCCATTCTCCAAAGTGCAGCTCAATTCCTTCTCCAATAAGTCATCCCTGCTGGATCTGGTCCCTCACTTACCGGAATTTTCAGGCACACCCTATGGAGACAGCATAGTACATCAAGAAGAGCACAGGAGTGGAAATTCCACAGACCTGGCTTCAACTCCTGTGCCACCACTTGCTAATGGTATGCCTTGGGTAAATCACTTTAAAACTGTTTACATCTGAATTTCCTGAACTGTATCACAGGATTACCATTTTTGCAGGACGCATTTTAAAGACTAAAGATAATTTCTATTAAGGACCTGGCACATACAACACATAAACACATTTTGTTTCTCAATTGATAAACAAAAAATATCCATTATCATGATAGAACCATGAAATTTATTGTTTATGTGCAGTCTTCTGTTGCTTTCTAGTGCTCTCATATGTTAGATCTTAACACCTAGTATTCTGGGGCAAACAGAGGACTCATCTCTGTGGATTCATCTGTACCCAATTAACTGTTGGCCACTGGATCTGGCAAAACTGAGGTGCTGCTTCATGAAGGCTACGTTTTTCTTCTATCATCTTCCAGAGAAATAAATTTCCATTTCTTAAGTAGAAAACATTCATGGCTTAAAGTATGCTAGGTAGTATAATGATACAAACAACTTGCTCCTCCAAGAAAACAACAACAAAAGACAGAACTAAAAGTTGTTGGGAATCCATCAGCGTCCAAAAAGGGGGAGCAACAGGACCAGAGAACTGAGAAGAACTCTCGGTACACTTACTAGAATGTCAAGGAAAGCGAGCAAGGTTTTGTGATCATTCTTGAAAAAAAGGATGGGAAAATGAACGTGTACCTTGACTGGCAACACGGATTTTAAAACCCCAGACAAGTGAGTATTGGCATGCGGGGTTGTGAGAAAGGGGAAATTGCACCAAATGCTCCATCAGAAGCAGCCTTTATGAGAAGTGCTGACCTCGTGGGCTAGAGGGAAAGGACTCTGCACAGTGGCCAGAAATCAGAAAACAACATCCCGACCACATTCAGCCACTTATTAATCTTATGCTTCCAAGTGAATCACTTCACCTCTGTGAGCTCAGTTTCATTGTGTGAAAATAGGAATGTTCCCCACCCCCATCCTACTTGACTCACAGTTTGGGGCAGCTAAAATAAAATTCATGAAATTGCTCAAGAAGCATAAAATGCTATGCAAATATAACACGCAATTACAAACAACCAATCTGAATGCCAAAAGTAAGGTTTCTACAAATTTCAATGTAGCATTGCTGAAACACCCATGATGTGACCACCAGACATCGTATATTAATAATCAGCAAAACAAAGGATGCAGCTATTCTTAATTGCCTAGTTTATTTAAAAGGTTGCCTGGAAAATAATAAATTATAATTTGTGATGGGTTAAACACTTAGAACATTTAAATATAAAACTACTAAACCTCTGAGAATGGGGCACTAATTCGGGTTGAGAATTCATGCTATCTACTAATTTGCTAATCATTAGTGGAGTGACAATACCATACTGGGGCTTTATCAGTTTGAATAGTCTGTGTGAGATTACCCGGTAAGGGACCATTTTCCTACAATGTAAATGCAACAAGATGGTTTAATAAATGTCTTCTACATTGACAGAATAGATGAGAAGTCAACAAAAGATGCCATAGCAGATCTAAGTGACTGAACTGAAGGAATAATTACACATATGCATAATGTGAAAATCTGCAGGATTTAATTGCACAAAGGAATTAGAAGAACAAATATTCAGCTCTGCTGAGATTTTTCTCTGATCAGTTCATTACGGTGGCACTTTATTTTTGGCCTTTAAAACCACACAGAAATTCTGCAAAGAAATATTTATAATTTAAATGATTACCACAAATTACCACTATTTTCTCTACTACCACAAGTAATAAGTGTTAGCTGGGCACTGGCATTTTCCAAGACAATGCACAGTGACATCCTTACACACAACAGAAAATGAATATTTGTTGAAGGAATTTAACAGAACACAAATTCTCGCTAGGCTCTGAGAATTTCCATATCAACATTTTCTTAAATTCAAAATATCTGCTAATCTGAGAATACTTAATTCAAAGTGAACTTCTGAAATGAAAGACAAAGTAATAATGAACTGGCCCTTATCTGTAGGGTTTGAAAATGTAATTCGACAAACTGCTAAATAAAGTCAAGCATCAATATGAAAGGAGAACATCAAGAAGGTCAGTTGACGTCAGAGGAAAACATATAGGGCCCCTCTCACAGAAATGCTCTTGTTTAGATCACAGTGACAGCAGGTAAATGAAGGGGCCAGGAATGAAGAGATTTCAGCCATAGCAATTAACTGGAAGTAGAACTTATGGGCCATTTTCTTTGCTGTAATTTCTTTTTTTTTTTTTGCTACCAGGTAAGTGAAGAGTTTTAGTCTCAATTTATTAGCACTTATTTGAGAACTTACTGGTGGCTTTATTTGAGCATCTGGTGAAATAAATATTCAGATGTCTAAAAATAAACAAGAATGTAATAATAGTGCTGATATGTTCTGATCAATCATTGACATAATATTCACCAATATCTATTTTGGATGATGGCAATAGCTTCGAAACAAAGACAGAAAGTAGGCTTCTTCATAAAAAGGCAAGAAAGAAGAGGTAATACACAACCTCCAAAATACAGTTGTGCGTCGCTAATGACAGGAACACATTCGGAGAAATGCGTTGTTAGGCGATTTCATCCTTGCGCGAGCATCATAGAGTGCGCTTACACAAACCTAGATGGTACGGCCTACTACACACCTAGGCTATATGGTACTAATGTCATGGGACCCCCATCATATAATGTGGTCCATTCTTGACTAAAACGTTATGTGGTGCACGACTGCATACCACCTCCAAAAATCCATCTGGATGAAGAGGGTTTGACTATCTAAACCCAGAGGAAACATAACTGCACATGATCTGTGTTTCTGTCATGGAAATACCTAAGGCCAACTATGTAAGTTTGGTGGAAGACCACCTTTATCAGAGTCACCTGGAAAAACTCATGTTCTTGGGACCCAGATCTTAAAATCTGCCCCGAGTTCCAGGAATCTGCGTTTTAACAAACTCTCCCAGGGCAGCTCTCAAGCATCCTTCAAAGATAGTTAAGAGAACTTTGCAAGAGTTATTTCCTGCACTTTTTAATACAGAGACTGGGGACAAAAGTTAAACTGGAAAGAATAAAAGCAGGTAAACAGCACAGAATCATGTAACAGTCCATTTAAAAGGCAGAGCAATTAAAATCTGATGATTCACATGGGTAAAGGGACAATTCCTCAGACTACTGAAAATCTGAAACCGAGGCGAAATGACGCACTGTCACAAAGTGACTGGCTCCTCAAGTGTGGCACGGAGGAGGCACATCTTGGTGTAGAGACACACGTCTTCAGAAGTGGTTGGCAATCTCAATTACACTCTTGATAAAATACAGAGTATGAATATTAGCACCAGAGATGATTCCGTTCGGAAAAAAAGCCTAAAAGACATTTATCTTCAAAATAACAGCCAAGTAAACATCCATAAAAGGAACCTAGTCCACAGTGAAGAAGAAAAAATAATAGATCAAGACATCAGTGACCTTCCCTTTATATAAGTGAGCAAATTCCAACCAGGATGATCTATAAAAGAATCAACAAGGAACAATTAAAGAAACAAACTTTAGACTCTGACAGAGACACCATTCAAAACACACAGTCACTGAAAGCCAAAAAAAAAGAATAATGTTCATACTTCTAAACACCATAAAGGATTCATCTCTGTTCTATGTTCTGTCAGTTTAAAGGACAACTATCTATCGACATAAAAGTCGTCAAGATGAAATAGAGACTTTGTAGTAGCTATAGGTGTGCTTTATTAAGATAGATGCATTCCTGAAAATAGATAATTTTTATTTTTTGTTAAAATGAATGAAATTCATTTGTCAGCAGGAATCTGAAACAGTAGTAACTGGGATAATCTAAATCTCCTGTTATTTATACCTTCATATATCTACAAGAGGCCTTTTCTCCATTCCCTGACGTTAAGAAATCCTATTTTATGAAAATCATAGGTCTTGAGTTGAAATATAGTCTTAATGTGTGTCTTGAAGTTGCTGTAGACTGAAACTTATCAACCAGCACTTTTCGGTCATTTAATGACTTAAGGAATGTGTGTGGGTGCGTGTGTGTGAGGTTTACTCTATCAATTTGATGGCTCATGTCATCTAAAACTTGTAGATGTTATCATACACCCCGTTGTTCATGTGAGGATTTAAAATAAGTACCAGCATTGATTCCTGGGGCCATTCTACATTTGGGTTGCCAGCGGGGTCTCCAGATGGTGTTGAAGCTAGGGCCTTTTTGAAAAAATCAACTGACAAGTCTAACATTTGAGTTCAAAAAATCAATTTTACAAGTGCAAGATGGTAAGCAGTTTCTCCAAAAAACACCCAGCGGTTTTAGTTAACCACAGTCGTAACAGGAGCCAACAGAACAATGCAGCAGTAAACAATGCCAATTCCACCCTGGGCTGCATTAGAAGCACCGTCCCACATCAAAGGCAAGAAGGGGGCCTCTGCAGCGTGGGCAGGACACAGATGGCAGGAGTTCACTCGTGGAGGGAACCTCAGTTTCTTCTATTTGAAAGAAACGAGTAAACCAGAATGCTCAAACACCACCGAAGAAATTGTTTGATGTTTAGCCTGCAGCAGAGAAGATTCAAGGAACCCAGGTGATTACGTTTAGGTATTTGAAGGATCTCTAAACAGAAGTTCCTTCTACAGGGATTTGCTTGCCTTGTTGACCACCGTTGCCACATTTCTTGAAAAAGGCCTGGCATAGGACAAATGCTCCAAAATACTTGTTTAATGAAAAATGATGAAACGAATGACCTCGGAGCAGGAGAGAATATACTTGCTGCTCTGTGTGGTGCCAAAAGATGAAACAGGCACCAGTGGGTAAAAATTTTAGGAACATATGCTCCAGTTAAACTTTTTAAGAAATGACTTTTTAACAGTTAGAGCTCTCCAAAGACGGAGCAGACTTTGTAAGGGAGTGAGCTCCTCCTCAAACGGGGGGAGAAAGTGGCAGTGGTGTTCCTGCAGAAACTGGATAGCCATCTGTCAAGGATGCTACAGCAATGAAAACACTGTGTACATCATCGAAAACCACAAGGGTTTCATTTTTACCTATCTGCCATTTCTGCAGAGAAAACCTTCTCAAAATCAGCAAGCCAAAATGAAGGATTTAAACCATTTTAGGAGTGACTCAACAAAATGTGTTAGAGTGGTTCCCAAATGCAGGTACATAAGAACATCTGTGGAGCGTGTCATAAATACAGATTTTTAAGTCCCATTTGATCCCATTTTTCTTTTTTTTTTAAAAGATTTTTTTTTCCTTTTTCTCCCCAAAGCCCCTTGGTACATAGTTGTATATTCTTAGTTGTGGGTCCTTCTAGTTGTGGCATGTGGGATGCTGCCTCAGCGTGGTTTGATGAGCAACCAACGAAACCCTGGGCCGCTTGCAGCAGAGCACACGAACTTAACCACTCGGCCACGGGGCCAGCTCCTGATCCCATTTTTCTAGTCTGCTCCATGATATTGTCCTAGCAATTATCTCCTCTCTTCTGCATCATCACTTTTTCCTTCCCTACTGGACTCTTTGCCATCATCATGCAAACATCTCTACTCCCATCTTTAAAAAATATCCTCAGCTGACCCTGCCTCACTCTCCAACTACCACCCAATTTCTCTTCTTCCTTTTTAAAGAACTCAACTTGTATCCAGCTTGCCTCCTCCACCTGACAGTTGAACACACCCAAGATAAAGACACCAGTTACCTCCATGTTGTGAAATCAATGGCGAATTCTCAGTCCTCATCTGAGTTGACCCTTCAGTAGCATTTTGGCACAGATGATCACTCCCTCCCTTTGAAACACTCCCTCACTTGCCTCCAAAGATACCACACCCTACTGATTTTTCATCAACCTCCCTGGTCAGTGTCCATTCCTCCTCTTAATCCTCACTTCCTAACACCAGAGTGCTCAAAGGCTCAATATAAAACGATTTCTTTTCTTTCTTTTGTTTTCTCCTCCTCACACTCAGCTCCTTAGTGATTTTGCCCTGGGGCATGGCTTTAGTTACTGTTTATACACTTAGCACTCCCTACTCTGCAGCCCAACCCACTCCACTGAACCTCAAACCCATATCTAAATGTCTCCTTGACATCTCTGATATTCATCTCCAAAGATACAAACCAAGGTCCCAATCTTCCCCATCGCAGTGACTAACATGCTTCCCAGTGTTCAGACAAAATATCATGGAGTCATCCTTGGTTCCTCTTTTTCCACACCACTCATCCAACCATCAAATCCTGTCAGCTCTATTGTTAAAACATATTCAGAGAAAAAAGTTGGGCTTCTGTCTCACACCACATACAAAAATTAACTCAAAACAGGTCAGTGATCTAAATATAAGAGCTAAAACCATAAATATCTTAGAAGAAAACATAGGCGTAAATCTTTACGACCTTAGATTTTGCAATAGATTCTTAGATATGACACCAAAAGCAAGAGCAACAAGAGAAAAAATAGATAAACTGGACTTCATCACAGTTAAAAACTTTTGTGCATAGAAGGACATCATCAAGAAAGTGAAAAGACAACCTAGATAATGGGAGAAAATATTTGCAAATCATATATCTGATAAGGGTCTAGTAGCCAGAATACATAAAAAACTCTTACAGCTCAAAAACAAAAAACAAACAATCCAATTAAAAAATGCACAAAAGACTTGAACAGACATTTCTCCAAAGAAGATAGATACGAATGATACACCTCAAAAGATACTCAACATCATTAGTCACCAGGGAAATGCAAGTGAAAACCACAAAGAGGTACCACTTCACACCCGCTAGGATGGCTACCATCAAAATAAATGGAAAATAACAAGTTTTGGTGAGGATGTAGAGAAATTAGAACCCTTGTATATTGCTAGTGGGAATGCAAACTGGTTCAGCAGCTGTGAAAAACAGGTCAGCAGTTCCTCAAAAAGTCAAACATAGAATTACCATATGACCCCTCAGTTCCACTCCCAGATATATACTCAAAAGAACTGAAAACAGGTATTCAAAAAAGTACATGTGTACACATGTTCATACCAGCACTATTCACAATAGCCAAAAGGTGAAAACATCCCAAGTGTCCATCAACTAATAAATGGGTAAACAAATAGTTGACAAATTGTAAACTATGCACATACATATAAACATACAATACAATACTATTCACATAACAAGGAATGAAGTACTGATACGTGTCACAGTATGGACGAACCTCCATATGTTATGCTAAGGTGAAAGAAGCCAGACACAAAAGGTTTGTGGAACTGGAGGGAGGGAGGGAAGATTGGGGAGAAAATGCTTAACGAATAAGGTGTTTTACTTTGAACTGATGAAAATGATTTGGAACTAGATTTAAAAAATACTGAAACGTACTAAATTCCATTGAATGGTTCACTTTAAAGGGGTCAATTTTATGTTATGTGAATTTCACTTCAACAAATTATTGTTTAAATATTCAGCATCTGAACCCTTCTCCTACTTCTGCTGCTTCCACCTTGTTCCAAGCCACCATCTTCTCTCACTAGCCTCCTAACTGGTCTCTTTTTCCCCTTTATCCCCTTTGTTTTTTTCTCAACTCAACAGCCAAAAGGATACTATTTTGTCAGTCAGATCATGTCTTTCCTCTGCTGGAAGCCCTCCAGTAGCTTTTTACTGCCTCATAGTCAAAGCCAAAGTCCTTACAGTGGTCTGCAAGGCCCCACACCACACAGCTGGTACTGCTCTAGTCTCATCTGACCGTATCCCCTCCTACTCTGCCCCATCCTCTCTCCACTATCATCACACCAGTCTCCTTGCTGCTCCTTCAACATTCCAGACATATTCCTGCCTCAGGACCCTTGCACTTGCTGTGTGCTCTATTTTGAATGGTCCTGCCCCAGATATCTATAGCTTTTGGACCACCACCACCATCAGTTCTTCTTCAGATGTCTCCTATGCAATGATGCCTCCCTTATTTAAAACTGCAGAACTACATGTTCTCCCTATTTCCCTTCTCTGCTTTATTTTCCTCCATAGCATTTATACCATCTAACGCACAGTAAATTTTACCTTTTTATTGTGTTTACTTTCTACTACCCACTTGATGCTTACTAAAGAGCCTAAAAGGACAGAGAAAGGGGCTCTCTAATCTTAGAAGGACAGATTTTAAACCATTCGGGTGCCTGCTTGCCAACAGGTTTGCATATGTGAACCGTGACTTACTTCCCTTGACACAGATCTGGTTGCTAGTTTGTGAAAGAGCAGACCTCAGCTACTCCAGATCACTAAAGGCTCTGAATAACTGCAAAAGAACTTAAAACAAAGAGACCACCCAAACTGGTGTCTCTTGGTTTGCAGCACTACATTAAGAAAGCCAGACCTAAAATATATCAAAAGGGATATAAAAAATCCCAAGTACTAAATAAAGTCCACACGATTACAATGAAAATAAGGATGAAACTTCTTAGTTCTCATGTTGACCTTCTTATACACTTAATTGCTCTTAAAAAAAACCTAACCTCCACAAGGTATAAAAAAAGTCCTGCACCCTGAGAATCCACACGGCTGCAAGTTTCATTTGTAACTCCTTAGAGCTTGTCATCAATATCCAAGAGAACAATCTCAACAATTCCTGCCTTTTCCCACAATCAATTGGAAATCAGTAAAGTTCAATGGGCTGGCTGATTTTATAAACAAGATGTTTATAAACCTACCTTTCAAACATTTGAAAACGTTTACACATTCAATAACAAAAGAAAGATGTATCAAAATGAAAATAAATAAATTAAAACAAAAGCCAAGGTTTCATAACAAATTAAGACAAGCCTGGAACACAGCAGAACTGCTTAAAATATATACAGCTTCCCAATTTAGTAGTACAGGCCATCGGAAAGTACTCATATGATTAAAACAGTAATGTAGTTGTACAGTCCTACTAAACTAATAAAAAATATTTCAGTACTGTTATATCTACAGATCCCATCCTACAGCTTCCTCCGAGCCGGTTATTGCAGACAAGCCTCCAGCAGTAAGTAAACTAATCTAAATCAAATTCCATCTAGTTGAAAATAATCATCATGCGCTGCCCAGAGTTGGTGAGTGTGAATGGATTACTGAAGACATTCTCGGTAATTGCAGGTTGCTATTTATGTTGACCAGAGTTGGAGGAGTTTACTTAGGGAAACGTCTAAGCATGCAGAGCACCCATGCAAAACACACAGGAAAATCACTCTTGACGTGCACACTAAAAGCAGCCTGGATCCCCTCTGCAGTGTCATGGCGTGGTTGTTATTTCCTAGCATCAGGTACACGGCTGGCGACAGAATGAAAATTTAGGATTGCAACTGTTTTCTTTTCAAGCAATGTGAGACCACAAGAGATTTTTGTAGTTCAGTGGAGCATAAGTTAAATATTAAAGACTAAATATTATTTTCCAAAGCCCTACATTTTTCTGCTTGTAAACAGGTATGTGCAAAGTACTCGTGGTAACGATAACTGAAAGATATTTTTTAACTATAGGCATTTGTGTTTGCTTTATACTCATCAATTCCCAAATACGTCTAGTAACACCCAAGGCATGGTGATAAGTGGGGAAGAAAGAAGGCCAGCTCTGAGATAAACCTGTCACATGACACCTGGACAGTGGGGCTAGCTCCCATTACTCCCCGCTCTTCCCTGCGTTATTCCATAGGGTTTTCCATCACCACCATCAGCAACGCTAAACTAGGAACTAGGAAAACGGGTTTCTAATTCCAGATCTGTAGCTAACAATCTAAAAAGCCATCTAATCATAGGAAGAGCCTCTAATCTCTCTGAGCTCCAATTTGCTTATCTGTAAAATGAGGGGGTTGGCAATAAATGCTTTTAAAACAGAATAGAAAAATGCAAGATAAAAATGACTACCTCAACATATTAAAATTGATCCTTCACTTAGAAAGGCAAACAGAGAGAATACCACAGGATAAAAAAGAATGTTTTTCACCTGAGGGGAAATAGGAAAATGAAAAACATTATAAAATTAAATGGTAATGAGGATGTAGAAAAGAACTAACATACTTTCAGCCCTGTAAAGAAGAGCCTTACAAAATGAGAAAAAAAATAGTCATACTCTACATTCCCTTTGGCCTAGTAATTCCACTTTTAAACACAAATCCTCAAAGAAAATAACCCTAAAGAAAAATCAAAGTTGTCTAAAAAAGAATCTCCATAGCAGCACTATATATAAGACAGAAAAATTGGAAACAACCTGTAAGTGCAAAAATAGAGGCACAGTTAAGCAAAATCTAATTTTGTTAACAAAATGGAACAAAGGCCTATATAGCCACTTTTTAAATACTGAACTATTTTCACAAGAGTGGAAATATTCAACATGATATAACATGAAATGTAAAGGTTGATCACAAAATGCATTTGCCCTCTTTACGACTTTATAAAAAGCATACTCATAAAAACCAGAAAAGATATAACCAGTTCATTGGGTCCACTCCCTCTATAAAATTCATTACACCAGCAAAAAGCAAAAGAGAGACGAGGCGAAGGGAATGCTCTCTACACTACAGTCCAGCTTTTACATTTCATGATTCTTCTACGTAGCTTTTCTAACATGACTAATACCACCTTTCATCTCCATCTAAGGCTTAATGTTTTTCAAGCACCTTGACAAAGATTATGTGGCTTACCTGTCTGAAAAATAATCAGCCTTCATGCCACCTCTACGCCAAAATGTTAAACTTTTATACAAGGTCTAGTGTGCCAGGGATGCATCCTATGAAACCATACTACACATATTAGTGACTACTGTCCTTCTCTCCCCAAATGTCATCAATGGGAAATTAAGGGAAGCATCTAGAGTTAGGAATTATGATTTCAACAGGCTCTTGGATTCAAAAGTCAACTTTAATATGGCAGAAGTTGCCATGAGGCAAATGTCTTGGAAAACTGTTGCATATATCTTAGGTACAACTACTCCTTTCTTTAAACACTATAAATCACAAAACCATGGCAAAAGTAATCAAGGCCGGCCTAGCAAGAGATCCTTTCCGTTCTAGTAATATAAGGTGAATGGACTTACTGCAGTACACAGAATTCATAAACATAATTATGGCATGATATCTGGGTTCAGCGCACCTTTGGATTATCGTCCCACTAATAACTCCAAAAACCTATGAAAGGTAAAAATCTAGAATTCTTCTAAGTAACTGATCCCCAAAAGAAACATAGCCGGTGACAACATTCTTGTAAAAAGGAATGCTGATGTTTCACAAAAGCCTGTGTAAGTTTTCTTCCTTCCCCTAAAAACATTCTTTTCTACTAATCAATATTTTGAACTTAAATGTTTTATGCTTTAAGATGCTGGTATCTTTTAATATATTCTATGGATGATAAAGAAAAAAAGTAATGATGTGTCATGAGAGAAATAGCTTTAAAAAAAGGCTGAAAAATAACGATAAGAACTTGGCACATCAAGACTGTAGAAATCCTACCAGAGACTACCATACACACTTCTCTGAGCGTGTGATGGTTAAAGCACAAAGTCAGAAGTATTTTCAATCTTTCACATTTACTGATCTAGCAAAATCCCAAGCTTCCAGGTTATACTAAAAAAGGGACTGGCAAGTAGCTATGCCCAACTTCACTGTCAGGAACATTAGCTAATAATTGAAAACATGCTTTCATTTCCAAAACTATTCAACATGCCAACGTATTTCGACTTAAATCAATGGATTCTAGTGACAGACCATGTGTTTATTTGTAACCAGCAAATTTCAACAAGCTTTTAGGAAAAGAGACTAGAAGGAATTATCCATTGAAAAATGAATCTCAAAAATAAATGGCAAAAATGCAACAAATTTCTCTGACATTTTTTATCTATCTGAATTATTCTATAGAATTGTATCAATATATTTTTTCGGTATTAAAATAATATTTACAGGTCACATAGATCCTAGGATGCCACATAATTATTTACAGATTAAAAAAAATGACAAACGTACAGTAGAATTCCAAGACTCATATTAAGTTAAACCAAATTTATACACTTTGATTTGAATTCAACCTCTATCATGTCAAGTATTACACACTAGATGAGACAGCAATTCAGTGTTAAGACAGACCAGTAAACGTCGATTTAACATTTACTCATTAAAATACCATGTAATGAGGCACAGGAAGATGTCAAAAAAAAATCAACTTCAGAGAGATCACACAGGTATGAGCAAACACCAACTACAACAGAAATGAAAAGAAAATGATAACCTGCACCAAAGAACCATAGCAGCTAAGAGGCCATTTACATTTTGAAGGCCTCTGGCTATGGTATTCTTAAGTATTGTACCACTAAGGCTTGTCAGTGCTGCAGAAACACTTCAGTTAAGGCTGTGTGGTAGAGCCCTGTGTAAATTAATTAGTTGAGGTTGCACAGATTTTCTAAAAGCAGCTCTCTAAAACAGCCTTAGAGATATGCCCGATTTGTGAGGAATTCGAATTTAAATACAACTTACTAATCAATTCTTCTTGCTTTCCCATTTCAATGACATTTTGTGTAATGATAAATAAGTCCATGAAAATACTACTAACCAAAATTTCATTTGCTTTCAATTAGAGGTAAAGGAAAGGGCTTTCAATTTTGCTTTTGATACTCATTTTATTTCAGATTTTATCTAGACTTATTGGCAAGGATTTTCATATGATAACTATAATGAACTTGATCCATATTTAAATAGGAGATGAGTCTATATTTGAAATTCACATATGTTACAACTAAATTAGCTATCTAGTAATTCCTATAAACAATGTCATAACAAAAATACGGATTTCAAGCTCCTGTCTCAAGACTTTACCTGCCAAATCTGTTAATTATACTTTAGCTAAATATCAAAGTTGTACATGTTTTGTAAAGATAATATTATAGCAATTTCTTTAATTCAAAGCACGAAGTGGATTGTCACTGTAAATAATTTTTAAAACCATTAGAATCTGACTTTCGGTAAATAACATTCTTCAAAATAAGCACGATGCATGCAAAAAAATTAAAAAATTAGTTCTGTAATGGTTTCTACTGTAAATTAAAAATAAAGAAATCTAAAATTTTCAAGAGATCAGGAGCCTTCCAGTTATGTGCATAAGAGATTCATGAGCTTTTCTGTAATCCTAAAATAAAGTCCCCACAGTCTCATTATAGTGATTGTGAAAAATTCATACTGGTTATACAGTAGAGATGATTTAGAGACTTTTTAATAGCTAATTTGTTTCAAGCGCGTAGACACTATGTACAAATACATCTTTGGAGATAGTACCATTGAGAAGAGGCTGTCCTTCATGCACATCCTGTGATAAGACTGCACTGTAAACATCTTCAGGAAATCCAGTCTTGCATAATGCGATTTCACCAGAAGCCTCTACAGATGCCTGCAACACAAGAAAAGAAATGTGTGCGATGATTGCTACCTCCTTCAACCGAGAAACATTCCACTTGGCATAAAGCCTCATTTTTTTCAACTATCTTGTACAAACAACTCCTTTGTTTCCGAATGGTTACAACTAGAATGTAGAGGGCAAAGGGTTAAACTTTTTGATAACTGAAGTAGAAGAAACAAATCCCACTTGTCTTGTCCAGGAAAATCTAAATAATACACATTCTAGGTTCTTCTGAGGGCTGAACATTTCCATCAAAATGGTCACTGTGACTGAAGAATGATCAAGTGGACCCAGGGGGTAGGGGACAGCCAAATAGTTTTTAGGCTCCGCAAATCACCATCACTAGCTTAACTTTTCAAGAAAAATGTATACATTCAAGTTTATAGATTTTTATATACTTATCTAAGTCTCTGACCATGAAGTTTGAATACAGCCTATTAGCTAAACAACAAAATTGCAATATACTTAGGTGCAGGATATAGAGTATTTCATACCAAGTAAAATTAATCAACCAAAAGTATATATTTCTCTAATTTGAAGGGCAGAATCCATTAAAAATATAAATAAAGATTAATACAATCATGTTGCCTTTTTATACTTAAAAATTAGCAAGTAACTATCTCTCGCCATCTTACTCTCTATCATCACATACACAGTTAACTACCAGGGTGCTTAAAACTCACTTATACCAAGTACGATCCAGCTACCCCTCCAAGTTTCTTTCGCTACTTCTTCCAGCCGTACTGACATCATCACAGGACGATTAGGCCTCAATAGCCTTCGTGCAGCATTTACATTAATTACAGGAAACTTCACCCTGCACTGTTGAGGATCCAAATACAGGAGGAGGGGGGCTGGCCCAGTGGCACAGTGGTTAAGTGTGTACTTTCTGCTTCGGGGGCCCAGGGTTTGCCGGTTCGGATCCCGCGTGCAGGCATGGCACCGCTTGGCAAGTCATGCTGTGGTAGGCATCCCACATATAAAGTAGAGGAAGATGGGCATGGATGTTAGCTCAGGGCCAGTCTTCCTCAGCAAAAAGAGGAGGACTGGCAGCAGATGTTAGCTCAGGGCTAATCTTCCTCAAAAACAAACAAACAAACAATAAACAAATACAGGAGGAGGAAGAGTGGGCAGAGGCTGCCAAAGGGATGGAGTTCACAGCTGCAGGGCCAGCAGTAGGAGCAGTCTGCGCTGGTGAGGAGAAGCAGAAATTGGGAGGAAGGAGAAAGGGAAGCCCCAGAAACAGAAAGACCTCAAGCTGTCCGAACGCAGCAATACAGTGTAGCTTTGCAATTAAAGGACTACCTGGATTACGTGTGTGAAGTTTTGCAAGTAGTACAGTCACAAAAATTCAGACTAATCTAATATTTCAACTGTTCTTTTCAGATCTAAGAAAGTAAAGAAAAAAGTAAATTTGGACTTTGTTAAATATCACATGGTATTTAATCTCAAAAAAGTATTAGGAGCAACATAGATATTAGTTCAGACCAATCAAATTAGCAAACAGTTTTAAGTGTGTTATGTACAAGAAAGGGGTGTATCAAGTCAAGGATACAGACCAAGCCACCCCTTATACAGCGGTTCGTGGAAGCTGGTACAGTCACATGAAAGTGAAATTTGGAAAGCTCTAGTAAAGGTGAATGTGGACATATCCTATATGGTAGGTGTATTCCTAGCAAAACTCTCCCGAGTGCTCCAGTCAACACGTGCAGGAACGTTCACTGCAGCATGGACAACAGCAAGACCTGGAGATTACCTAACGCCCATCAATAGAAGAATGGACTAATGTATCTTCACACAGGAAAAGAAAGGAACTCTCCATAACACTAAAATGGAAGAACTGGAAGGCCAGCCCCGGTGGCCTAGTGGTTAAGTTTGGCGTGCTCCGCTTTGGCAGCCCAGGCCTGGTTCCTGGGCACAGACCTATACCACTCATGCGCCAGTGGCAAGCTGTGGTGGTGGCTCACATACAAAAAAAGAAAGATTGGCAACAGATGTTAGCTCAGAGCGAATCTTCCTCAGCAAAAAGCAAAAAAAAAAAAGAAGGAAGAACTGGAGCTACACTGACCGGAAAGGATTACATCTCAAAACAAACAAAAAGTCAATTTCTTTAACTTCCATGCAAGGTTGAAAGAGAAACTTAATTATAAATCAACCTAGGATGACTGTCATTTTTAGTAAGTTCAGAAATCAATTTTGACAACACTCCAATTTCAGATTCAAGACAAAGTACACTGTGGTATGAATCTTGCAAAAAGATAAAAATAAAAAGCATGATTGATGACTTCATTTTTAGACATAAAGTTTAAATAGGAAAGATAATGTAACATTATTGACACATATGTAGTAAGAATATAAAAACAGACAAAGTAGTGATAAACACCAAAAGCAGGATAGTGGCTATGCCAGGGGAGGGCGAGATAGCACAGGTGTCACGAAGGATTGTACAGGCGGCTTTGATCTTATTTGTAGTAATTCATTTATTTCAAAAAGAATCAAAAGTCAATGGTAAAACGTGGAGATGTGCATAGGCACATGGGCAAACTATATTATTCCCTATATATCCTGTATGCTCCACATAGTCCATATTGAGAAAGAAAAAATATTAGGCACTAACTGAGAAGTGAGAAGTTGGGCTGCCGACATGCAGCAAGTTTGGGCCACTAGGCGATATTTTGATACTGGCCAGCTGTAAATACCCAGGCACTGACCCTGGGCCTGGCACGGAGCAAGCACTCAGTAAGTGAAAGCTTTTGCTTTTCACGAACTGAAACAAATAAAGGAACGCCCCAGTTCACCATTTAAAAGGGACTAATGTGTTGCAAATCTGTGTCCCAAGGATAGGTCAAGGGTGGGCCTCTTCACCTCCAGTCCAGGCTTCTACAGAGGGAGGCTGTGGCAGGGTTCCCACCCGGGGGGGGGGGGGGGGGGGGGGGGGGGGAACGGAGCTCTGCAGGGTCAGCAGGTCAGAGGCAAACAAGGGGAGGCATGCAGTAAAAAGGGGTCACATTCCAACCTGAGCACTCGGGTTAGGGCGTCGTGCAGTGTTATGGGTAAGCACCCAGAGACCAACACAGTCTAAAGACGACAGGAATACTGTAATCTTTGCTTTAACTCCACTACTCCTGTCTTATTTTCCAGGGGATCTACCCTAAGGTAAGGGAATAAGAAGCAGCAAGCTCCCCACCCAGACCCACAGGCACGGGATTTCAAGTCGCGTCAAGACCATCGGTCTACTGTGAATGTTTACTCCTGAGTTTCCGCCTCCACCTTATTTCAGAAAAGGGAATGTCTGCCCTCAGCGTGCCAGCCCTTCCTCAACCTCTCTGCTCATTTTCCTCATCTAGGAAAGGGGACCCCCTGCACAGGGCGGCTGTGAGAATTCCTGAAACCATGTTTGTAAAGCACATCTCTAACACACTGGCTACCAATATTAAATACCCACGGGGGCCATGTATTCCTTTAGGAGACTTTCAAGTTTGTTTTCAACAGCTCAAACTTCTCTAAATCGTTCTTCCCCAAGACAAAATAGATCCACAAAATAACATGCTATTATTCCTCTATAATGCATTTTCTTAAAAAAGGCTCCCTCAAATTATTAAAATAGGTATTTCTCCCTATTAATTTATTATTAATTTCCTCTTTTAACATTCAGTCCAAAAATGACAAAACTAACTTGTTTAAAAAACGAACAAGAAGCATTGTAACGAACAGAATCTCCAAATTGGAGATACGGCAGGCTTACTTCGTGTCAAGCACCACGCAGGTGCATGGGTATCTCATCTGATGCAACCCTACAAGGCTGGGGCTGCTACTAGGTCTGAGATTGTGGGAGACCACAGAACTGGTGACAAGAACCCCCCAGGGAAGCTGACTCCCCTCCTGAAGCCTCTGATGGCTACAGCTTTTTGGACATTGAAAGTTCTCTAGTCTAACCCATAGCTGATACTTGAACGTTCTACATCACTGGTCTCAACCCAGGGTGGTTTTGCCCACCAGGGAACATGTGACAATGTCTGCACACATTTTTGGTTGTCGCAAGTGGGAGGTAGGTCCTAATGGCTTCTATTGGCTAGAGGCCAGGGATGCTGCCAACCGTCGTCGCACAATGCACAGGACAACCCCCACCACAGAGAATTATCTAGCCCAAATGTTGACTGGGCCAAGGGTGAGACACACTGTTCTACAACAACCCACGAAAAAGAGGTGTCCACCTACCCTTTAGCACCCCTACCACTGGGAAGCTCATCATCTCTTCAAACAGTCTACCCAACACTTATTGGAGCATCCGCCTCTTCAGAAAACCAAAACCCTGCCACCGTGGCTCAGCCCTCACATTAACTGATTAGTCTGCCAGGCCCAGGATGAGGCTCCAGAAGTTCAAAGAAAGGAACCCTCCCCTCAGGAAGTTCCCTGTGGTGCAAGAAGCAGGTTGTGAATCACAGGCATTTTTTTAATATTTGAATACTGTAAGGGTCAGTGAACGCTTTCCTGTAAAGGTTCAGAGAGTAAATATTGGAGGCTTGGCAGGCCATAGGACTTCTGTTGAAATGACTCAACTCTGCCGCTGCAGTGCAAAGGAAGTCACAGACAATGGAAATAAATGAACGTGGCTCCGTTCAAAGAAAACTTTATTTATGGACACCGAAATTTGAATTTCATTTCATTTTCAAGTGTCAAAACTCTTCTTCCTCTGATTTTTCAAAAGTATTTAAGCACTGCAAAATGTGAAAACCAGGGACCGGCCCCGTGGCATAGTAGTTAAGTCCAGCGTGCTCCACTTGGGCGGCCCAAGTCCATAGGTTCAGACACCGGATTCGGATGTACACCAAACCTCAGCCATGCTATGGTGGCGACCCACACACAAAATAGAAGATTGGCATGGATCTTAGCTCAGGGCTAATCTTTCTCAGGCAAAATAAAAAAAGAGGAAGACTGGCAACAGACATTAGCTCAGTTCTTCCTCAACAAAAAAAAAAAGTGAAAAACATTCATAGGCATCAGGACTGTCGCCTGTGGGTCCCCGGAATAGTGTGTTAAGTTTTATAAGATATTGCTGTCTCCCTTAATTCTCACAATAGCCCCTTGAGGGGGGTGAAATCATCCACATTTTGTAAATGAGCAAATAGAGTCTCCCTCAGACGTGCAGTGAAATACTTAAGACCTCACATCCAGAACGAGGAAGAGCAAGGTTCTAACTCTATGGGCTTTCCAAGTAGAATAAATAATTACAATGTGATTCTTTCAAGAAACATGTACTGAGTGTCCATTTGCCACTGGAAACAGAACAAGACATGGCCTCTGCCTTTAAGAAGTTCAAGGCTTACTGTGGGAGCAAAATAGACAAGTGATTGCAATAGAAAGTAGCAAGCGGGAGATAGAGAGACACAGAGGGCATGAGGAGAGCCCAGGGCAGGAGTCTGGGGGCCTCCCAAGCAGAACCCAGGAGTAGCCAGGCGGTGGGGGTTGGCGGGGAAGCCATCCCAGGCGGGCAGTGCTTGAGCTGGAACAAGGCAGCAAGAAACAGCACACTGCCTGGGGAATTACAATGAGTTCAGTGTCACTGGAGTGCAAAAAGCAAGGCAGGAAGTCAAAAGTTGAGGCTGGAGAGTTAGATGAGGTTAGATCATAGATGGTTGGGGGCTTGGGGTTATCCTATTGGCTGTGAGGAGCCAGGCACAGATTTTAAGCACAGACAGATTGTGTTTGATAGAGAATTCTCTGATGCTTCGTGGGAAATGTTTGTGTGTGGGGGGGGGGGGGGTGACAAGTGACAGCTGGGGGACAAGTTAGGACACAGACTTGAATCAGGCTGGGGCTGCAGGAACGAAGAAGGGGCAGATTGTGTCAATATGCAGACAGTTAAAACTGATAGGGCTCGGTGAGGGCAGGGACTCACAGTGAAAGAGAAGGAGGGAGGAAATCATGCCTTCCCCCATGTTTCCAGCTGAGTGACATCGGTGGCACAAACTAAGATAATCGCAAAATTATAATGTCAGGAACAAAGTGCTAAAGAAGCAGAAAGAATGGGAGGATAAATCTGCCTGCAGAAATCAAAGAAGCCTCCATAGCTGAAGTGACATTTAGGTTCTGTCTTTAAAGATGATTAAAACTTTGCCAGGAGAAAGAGAGGAAGTGGAAAAGGGCATTCCAGGCAGAAGGTACAGCATGGACAAAGGCCCTGTTGATTTATATTGAGCTTGTCGTCAACCCAAACAGCCCTGATCGATTTTACCAGGCAACCGTTAAGTCATGGCTTCCAGTATCTCTGCTGCTGATTTGGGGCCCCAAGGGACAGCAATTACATTGGACTCTCCAAGATTTGATCTCTATAAATTAATAATTCCATCGAGATTTAGTCGTTCCGCCCAGCTTTCTGCATCAAGAAAGTGTAATGAGACACCCCAATGACTTTATAAAGGTGCTACTCGGATGCCAAAGACAAGGTGTGACACAAGCCCAGACATCGCCCTTCCCGCCGACCCAGAGCCATAAACCAGACTCTCAAGATGGGCTGCCCATGGAGTTGCTTGGAGCACAGACTTTCCACATGCCAGACTGTCTGAGCTTGAATCCTGTCCATCACTTACTATCTGTGAGACCTGAGAGAAGCCACAGTTTCCCCATGTGAGCAATACAATATGTATAATAAAAACAGTACCACTCATAGGGCAGGTGCGAGGATTAAATGAGATCATACGCGTAAAGCACTCAAGAGAGAGTCTGATACATGCTTATTCAATGTATCAGCTATCAGTAATAGTAGTATTAATACTATGATGACAACATGAATCCCGCTTGTGGCATGTCTGCCATACAGCCTAGTGAGTTCCCAAACTTGCTCGGCATAACAAGGCATCGGGGACATCTGTCTACAATTCAGATTCCTGCATCCCAACCCAAGACTCACTAAAATAGAATCTTAAGAGATGTGATGACTAAATCGGTTTATTTAGCAAGTGACAGTGCAGCCCATGGTGGCCACACATCCTGCCGTATCTCCATCTCCCCAAACCTTTCTGAATGCCAGATCCGGCATACCAACCTTTCTGCTCTAGTCTTCAAGTTGAATAACTTAGCAACAACAAAAAGGAATAAAGAAAATTATTTTTTCCGTTCTTAACAATTCCATGCTGTCTCCTAGTTACTGTGCACATCTGAAAATTGAAATAGCAAGCTAGCCTTTTGTAATGACTGGTTTGAGAATTTGGCCCCAGGTCAGCATGGGGCAGTCTCTTTTCCTTGAAAACTACACCTTCTTGATTTTTTTGTGTGTGCTTTTAACTGGGACATTGTCCCAGCCCCAGTGCTTTAGTAATTCTTCTCTTCTCCACTATTCTTCAGAGATTACAAGCCAAGGGGTCAGCAAGTCCTCTCGGCCCACCAGGACGAAATTCATCTGGCCAGAGGATCGGAACTCATTTAGTGCTGTTCCGCACTCTCACACAATCAGCTCACCTATCTTGAGTTTCAATTTCCTCTTACAAGTATTTGCTCTACTCTTCCCAGGCTGAGGATCGACCTCCTCGTCTAAAAGGGACAGAAGTGTAATAGGAGTTGAGGGGTTCTGCTTGCCTGCTAGGATCAGTCTATCTGTTCTGGTTCTGAACTCGCAGCCACATCGCTTTTTGTTCTTGTTAAAATTTTTCCATAGTCTCAGTACTGTGAGCTTTAAGGCCTTGAGTCCACTACTCTTTTAGGGTCCTGTTATCATGTTTCGTTTTTTATAGACATCCTTGGTCACTGGCTCTGCTTTCCAATTTCCTCCAAGTCACTCCTAAATCTGAGCCCTTAAATATTCTATTGAAGCCACAGAGGACTCTTCAAGCTCCTCGCCTCTCTGTCTTCTTCCTGATCATGATCATTTATGATTATTGGCTAAAAATTTCACATCTAAAAGCAGCCCAAACCTGAAAGAATCTTTACTTTTCTTTCTGGCTCTGAAGACTGCCTAGCTAAAACCTAGGCTCTATGAGTTATTATAATCTCTTCAATTAAAGCAATTGGGCATTTTCCCCCAAAGCATTGATCTCTTCCTTTTTTCCCTTCCAGATATTCTATGGTGGGAATCTAGTAACAATTAGAGTACTGTGAAATAGATTGTCAAATGCAGTCAACAAGCTAAAAACCCCCTTTCACTTTATAATATGTTGCTCCCCTCATTCCTTATGGAAATAAAGACAGGAATGTGAGCAGTGGTTAAGACTGAGGCATCTAGAGCCAATCTACTTAGGTTTAAATCCTGTTTCCATTCCTTACTACCTGTGTGACCTTGACAAGCTACACAACTTCATCAGGGCCTCCGCTTCTTCCTCTCTAATAACAATAATAGAGTACCGGCCTCATGAGATTGCTGTGAGGCATATAAAGGGCTTCAAAATAAAACCTGATTCACGGCAAGTGAAGAGTTAGCTGCTCTTATGATATGGGTGTCGTGGAGACTTTTATCTCTTTGCTACATGAGTACTTCAGAAATATTTTAAAGAATTTTGTGAAGTAGGAATACTGAAAAGAAACCAAGATGACAAAAAATAAAAATTCATTCACAAACATGTACAAAGGAAAACAAGCGGACTTCCTCTCTCTGTGATTTGTGAGGCTAAGGGGTAGTGGTGGTAGAGGAAGGGGTCACACTATGCCAATACTCTTATTACGTGGTTACGTCTCCCAAATGATATAAGTAAATATATTTAAATATAAACAATTAGTGAAGACATTTTTAAAGTGGCCTGTGAGGTACATGGTGATAGAATAATGGAACTGTTCAAGACCAATTCTGCATGACTAATTTTTTATTTTTTAGTCCAATTTATCAGCATACAATTACATTTGCCAGATTCTCTACATTTCACAGGATTCCACCCATGACGTTGGAGGCTATGTTAAGAAGATTATTCAAGAGCTACTGCTACTCTTTAAAGATTTTTCTCTGTGTCAGTCATGCCACTGATGACACTTTGGGTTTCATATCCCCGGAAACACGCTTAAAATGTGCCCAAGCTTAACCCTGGATTTTGATATTTTTGCTTTCTCACGTACTATCGTGGAGGGAGAGCACGGCGTTTTGAACTAGTTCTTTAACTCTTTCTTGCCCTCTCAATACAATCCAGAGCAGCTTAGGTGCGAAGAACACCTCACAGAGGCCTCAGTTTGCCCCCCGTGACCTACCTAGTGATTCCCATCTTTGCTTCGACTATATTATTAGAATGGATCCTTGAACATCTCTAGTATCAGTACTTTTATTATTCTGATTTTCATTTCTTTTAATCAAGCAATGAAGAGAATAGTCAAATAATAGCATCAGTGCTGGCCCAGGAACCTGACTACTCTGCTGAAATTGCACTCTGAGCTAGAAGACAGCACCACAACAAAACAGCTTGATGGACAAAAATGTGAGTTCCACATACAAAATGTGCTTTACTGTGCCAACTTCTCAGGAGTTGAACCTATGAAAGCTTAGGACCATATAGGAACATACATCAAGTGACGTCCACGGAGGTCTGTGCCATCCCCCATCCCCTCAGCCCACAGGAGAGAAGCCTTCCTAGGCATCAAGGCTTTGTGGAGTGAAGTCCCAAAAGATAGACAGGAGTTTACGAGTAAGCGTCCTGGATGTTTAATGCAATGGACAGCAACAACACACCTACACACTGACTTGGCTTGTAAAAGTACGACACTATCATGAGATAGTGGCTCAGGCAGTTAGGCAATTAAACTGCCATTAGAAGTTCCAGAAGTGCCTAAGGCAACTCCAATAGAGATGGCCAATCCTTGCTTAGATGGATTTTTGCCCTGCCAACTTATTATATTCACTAGACTGCAACATGCTTATATACAGCATTCAAAATGTCATCAATAGTATAGTATTTAGCATCAGACTGTGTTTATAATCAACTTCGGAACTCACTTAACTAAACACACTGAAGATCGGTGATTGCTAATATTTATTGAGTGCTTACGATGTGCTAGAAACTGTGCCACAATGCTTTCTGTGCATTACATCTCAACAATCCTCACAACAACCCTATGAGGTAGGTACTATTATTGGTGCTATTTTCCAGGCAAGGAAGCAAACTGAAAAGAAATTGTCCTAGGTCATTTAGCTGCTCAAATTAGGGATGGTATTCAAACCAGCACTGAATGGCTCTGGGGACCACCCTTAACCACTACTTAGTCATGAAAACAACCGTTAGGAAGCATCCACATGCACTGATACATGCTATGTAACTGGCAAAGGCCTGGAAATTGTCCTATATGAATTAAGACCAACTTACAAATCTATCTGCTGCTATTGGGAATTTTTTCCTAAACTATGATTCTCAAATATAATTGTGATATGATATATGTTAATAAAATAATTTCAAACTTTCTGTTTACTATGGAAAAAATTATAGGAAAAAACATCAGGCCAAGCCTTCATAAACATCTTGTTTTTTGTTTTTAAGGAAGATTAGCCCTGAGCTAACATCTGCTGCCAATCCTCCTTCCTTTTGCTGAGGAAGACGAGCCCTGAGCTAACATTCATGCCCATCTTCCTCTACTTTATATGTGGGACGCCTGCCACAGCATAGCTTGCCAAGAGGTGCCATGTCCACACCCGAGATCCGAACCGGCGAACCCCAGGGCGCCAAAGCAGAACATGCAAACTTAACTGCTGTGCCACCGGGCTGGCCCCAACACCTTGTTTTCTAAGTCACCCACATCAAAGCTTCACCACCACCCCCAAATCTTCTGCAAGCACACAAGGAAAATTGTCTGTAAATACATATCATGGCGACTATATTAATTTTCAGTAGGTGATACTGATGAAAGAATAATTACAATCTGTAACAGACTCTTTGTGCATCTTCTATACTCCAGACTCCCTTGTATTCACGTACAATTAGGCCTGTTTCCTAAAACCTGGAGCATGGTTTCACTTCTTAAAAACTGTTAGAATGTTTACAGTTCCCATAACTCTGATATAACTCTGATTGAATTTGAATAGCCGGACATAGTGATGATTTATCCGAGTCCTTGATAAGATAAATCCAACCCAATTACACCATGATTCTTGTGAGAAAATAACATTCACAGCACAGCTTCCAGAAATGTGCTGCAGTGAACAGAGGCCATTGTCGATAACACCAGAGTTCAAAGCCATTCCATTCCTGAACTCGCTCCAGAAGCAGCACCCTGTCCACTGGTGTTCTAATAGGTTAAGCAGTGAAGAAGTAAATCCAGAGCCCTCATGCTAATACAGGGGTTACAGTGCTATATCAGCAGTGCCAGTTTCAACTCAGGGGCTGAAGACCAGCATCTTTTCCACCCACGGCTACCGTGCGTGATTTAAGTCTGGCACGGACAGTTTTACCGTGTAACCTGTAGGGGAGGAATGCTTCTTTCCCTCCTGAAGCTTCTTTCTATGTGAAAGGAACTCTGCTAACCCTAATACTCTTACCTCTTTCCACTCCACTTGTCAGTCATACCCTGAATGGTGGTTCTCAAAGTGTAGTCGCAGGACCCCTGGGGGAGCCCAAGATCCTCTGAAAGGCAAAACTATTTTCATAATATAATAACGTCATTTGCCTTTTCACTTTCATTCTCTCACCAGTGTAAAGTGGAGTTTTCCAGGGGCTGGGTGATGTGTGAAACCTTAACAGAGTAAATGCAGAAGCAGCTACTGGAAACCAACTGTTTTTTATTAAGCCAGACATTAAGGAGATCTGCAAAAATATAAAAGTACAATGTGACTCTTCCCACTAATTTTGTTTCTCTGTTTTGGAAAATAAAGTTATTTTTTCATAAAAATTGGTATTTACATTACATACGTAATGGGTTTAATATTTTTAAATGAATTAAATGAATATTATATAATTTTCTCAGTTTAATTTCGAATATACTAAACCTCAACCAATATTTTCCACATTCTAAAAGCTCACTGGGGCACTCAATAATTTTTAACAGAGCCCCGAGACCAAGAAGTTTGTGAACTGCTACCCTAGAGAGAAGAGGGATGGACTGAACTGATCTGAAGGCTGAATTCGAAAGAACAATCTGGGCAGCTGGTGCCCAGTCCGGTCCCCTACTCCTCCCAGCTGGGAGTCCCAGGTCCTCAGAAAACAAGCATGGTGATCTCATTTTCCATGCTGGGAGTTTGCAGATCCCCTGCAGCATGGGGTGGGGGGGCGGGATAGGTCCAGCACTGCCTGCAAGTGAGTGAGCATGTCTGTGGAATTCTGGGATTCCATATTAGCAACAGACAGGCCCACAGACAAAAGTCACGCCCTCCAGCCCAGCCCTTATCAGAACCATGGTGATATTTTCCTTTCCTAACTGTTGACTCTTCTGGCTTATATTTCACTCGGTTCAGAACTTGGTTCAGGGAGAAGTCCTATTTACTGAGCCTGGTCAGAGACTTCAGCATTTGGTGTACTTTCTGGGGACCTTGAGAAATAATAAAGAAGCAATCCAATGCTGGGGAGGAAAATACTCATGGAGGACCGAGGACCCGGGGCTTTGGGCAGGGCAGAAGGGGGGCTTCACTCGGGCCCTGCCTGTTTCTTAACTTGGTGGTTTGCAGCCTGGATTGTGCAGTGTGGCTGGTTTTTATAGTTGGGCAGGTAGCTTTTAACATCAAGAGGCTTTAATTCCTAAACCACAGGGTATTTTGATCTTGATGTGTGACCACAACTTGTGGTGGTTATTCTCCAGGCAAGTGGCTGTTTACAGAGGCCTAGAGCAGAGACAGTGGACCTCAGGAAAGGCTGCCAGCCAAGGATCTCAGAAAAGAGTCAGGACATGCGGCAGCCTTAGCCAATGGTGAACACTTTTGGGTGAGGGCTGTTGCAGCTCGGCCTCAGCAAAGGTCTGAGGCAGCTCAGAACTCCTGGAGGTGCCCATGGGCCCCAGGTCTAAATTAGCAGAGACAGCCGAGGCACAGAAAAATGAGATTATCTCAAAAATCTACTGCCTAAAGACTAGTGAGCAGAACAATATTTGCTATTTTTAAACAACAGTGAATTCAAGAGCCCTATCGAGGTTCTCACTTTAAATTATTAATGACAAGTCTATGAGGACAGCACCGAATTGGCTGCCACTAATCCTGCTCTGCATTCAGAGGCAAAGGAAGGCCCATCTTGGATTCTTTTGACCACAGGCTCAAGGGTCAGCCTCCACCAAGTGGTCTGGACTGGTCTTTACAAATGAAGGAGAAATCTCCCCTTGCAGACGGCCTTATTCGGTCAAAGCAACCCTACTGCAAATGGCAAGAGACTGAAAACACCTGCTCCCAAGACAGTGTGTCCCACAGCCACCCACCTGACAGAGCCCACACTGCTGACAGTACCAGGCTGGCAGTCTCAAGGGGCTCACAGGGAAAGGCAAAGTAGGAGCTTTCGACGTGCTGCATGCAAACCGAAACTCATCAGGGAGAGGCTCCCAGTGGGAGGTGAAATTTAGCACTTTGTATTTACCTGGGGGGAGGGGATCCATGGGCGCATTCTGGGTTTTTCTTTCAGAACGCTGGCATTTGAGATACTGCCCCCAAGGGGAAGGTTCAGAAGTATTTCATGGTGGCAATCTCCATCTTTCTTGAGGTGCCTCACCCAGAATATTCAATATCATTTCCCCTTTGAATTCTGTGTTTAGGCCAAAGGTCACGGATTATAGAGGAGAGGCTGAGTCTGATTAGCATTCGGGAAAGGCTAAGGTTTCCTCCACCCAATGTGAGTCCTTCCCTCAGATAGCAAGGGCTTTCTGTTCTGGTCTCTGGGACACTTAAGGACATGCTCTGGGGTCATAATTTCACCCGGGATAACTATTCCAGAATCGGGATTGGTTTGCTTTCTCACTTTGTAGGCTCTTGCATGCCCCATTAGGTTTGAGGATTCTTTAAAAAATAAAGCTATTGATCTTCAAAGACTTAATAAGGTTGGGAGCAAGACTGTCTGACAGAGGCCCATCTTCCCCTCTGAGGGCAATCGCCACGCTTCTGGATGAGCACACACCTGATGGCCAAGAACATAAACCGAACTGTTAATCCAAAATCTGAGCAATGTTTAGTGGAACTCTTATTCCCTACTTCCATCTAGAGGGAGCTATACCGGCAATACCACTCCTGACCTCTGTCGACCTCTCTGGCAAGTTGGGATGAAACAATTGGGCATACAGAGTCCAGTCCCTTCATCACCACTTTTCAGCTGGAAGCCAGCCCGTCTACACAGTCTAAGTATCGTTTTGCTGTAGGTGAATTTACAACAGCAGGATCCCTGGGTGGGAGAGTGGCCCTCACCCAGCATTGTTAAAGATGGGAGGCGAGGGGAGAATTAATTCTGAGATCCAACATATTTAAGTCACATTCCCCACCCCTGTCTTTGTCAGTAATAAAGGCTGAATTTGTGTCTCTATCTGCTGACTCTTTCATCTTATCTGTCCAGAAATTAGATGGATAAGAAGCACTAGTTATTAAGTCTCTTCAAAGACACCTAAACTACTTACAAAGTCTCAGTCTTACTGAATACTCAAAAGTCAAGGCTAAAAGATCAAAAACAAGCCAGGCCAAATAACAACCTTATACCGCCAGCAGGGCCACAAGCTCACTCGGATGGCTGGACACTGAAGGTCTGAGAGCAGACAACCAAGTGCTAGGAACAAAAGGTCACATGTACCTCTGCATTACTGTGACTACAGTTCTGGGCCAAGCCAGCCTGAGGTCAGAAAAAACAGGGCAATTCCATCAACTCATCAGTTACTTGCATCTCTTAAAATCACCACCAAGAGGCTACGTGACCAGTGACAGAAACTGCCTACTTCCACATTAGCCTACCCTAACTCAGCCCAACTTGTTAGATTTTCCCATTCATAAGGCCAAAGTTTAGTCCCTGAAACTGAGATCCTTTAAGTCTTCACTCTAAAGTCCAAATCTTCCTCCAGGCTACAATCCTTCCAAATCTTGAATAGGGATTATCTTGCTCCCACTGCACCAATTCTTACAGACTTCCCAGGAACTGGATGATACCGGGAAGGTAAAAGGCTGTTCAAGCCCCGACGGTCACCTCCTGGAGCTGTGTCTTTGGGTGAATGGGTTAAGCCAGGCTTTGCTCAGACATTTGTAAAATGGATAATGATGATAATGCCTATCTATCTCGTGGGGCTGATGTGAGGATTACGTGAGACAATGTAGGTAAAGTGCTTGGCCTGATACATAGTAAGAACTCAGCAAATAAAGATTTAATCACATGAGTCAGCTTTCAAGAAGGCTCACAATCCTTGGAAACACACCATCCAAGCTATGGCTGAAAATGTTAGGCAAAGGGAATGGGCAACAAACAGCAAGGTAAAGCACAGACAAGTTACGAACTTCATCCAATAGCTTGGGTTCATACAGACACCACAAGGACGATGAAAAGACCAAAACGCATATAAAAACAATCTCCACCTTATTAGTAACCAGGAGAATACAAAGTGAAACCAAAAAGAGATACCTTATGTAGTCCACCAGATTGCTAAAATTTTGAAAGTTTGACTATAACACGTGTACTAAAATTATGAAAAAGCAAAAATGTGTACATGGTGCTGGTGGACCAGTTTGGAAAACACCTTTGCATTAGCTAGGTGAACATGCACATAGTTTGCAGTCCAGTAATTCTACTCCTTGGTCCATATCCCAGAGCAGACCAGCATTCCTGCACCAGGGAGCTGGCTAGACATGCAAATCCTCAGGCTCCACCACAGATTTACTGAATCAGAAGCTCAGGGGCTAGGGGTAGGAATCTATGTTTAACAAGATTTCCGGTGATTCTTGTGCAAGCTAAAGTTTGTGAATGCAGCCTTAGAGTTTCCTGGCACTAGTGCCCAGGTGGCATGGACAGGAATGTTCACACGCACAAGGCCATCAACAATAAACTGAGTAAGTAAACGGTACCATACTCATAGCATGTAATGCCCTAGAGCAGTGAAAATGAACAAACTCTAGCTACACAACTCAAGTGAATCACTCTTATGGACACAATGCTAAGCAGAAGGAAATCACAAAAAATACATAGACATACACAAATATGCATGGTACATCTATACATATATGCATGATACATATACATTTATATAAACACATCTCTCTTTCTCTGTCTTTCTCTCTTTATATATATACATTTATAAATGATAAAACTATAAAGAAAAGCAACGAATAGTGACTGGGAAAATGAAGACAGTGTTTATCTCTGGGAGGAAGGAGGTGAATGGGAAGAGTACTCTGCAGATTTCCAAGGCACTGGCAATATTCTATTTCTTAACCTGTCTGGTAGTTATACTGACATATTTTGTATCCTTTAATTATTGTTTAAACTGTGCATAAATGCTTTATATACTCCTTTACATGTACCATATTTTACAGATGAAAAAGTTTTTTTAGAAGCTCGAATTTCATACATATACAAGACAGAAGTGGACGCTAATCCTGCCTTAATTTTTTTACCCATATTCAAATAAATATCAAACCTAGGAACACAAGCTGTGACATCAGGCTGCTGCCATTTGAATCCTAGCTCCATCACTTCACAAAATAACTTTGGGCACCTTAGTTTAAGCTACTTGGGCTTTGGTGTCCTCATACGTAAAATCAGTATAATTTGGGGGGGAGGGAATTAGATGTTAATACAAGTAAAGTACTTAGAACAGTGCCTGGCACATAGTAATTATTCCAAAATTATGCGCTATTATTAGGATAGGATAAAACTAAGTTAAAAGAAATATTTCCTGCATCTAATCGTCAATAAATCATCAGCATCTACAAGAACAATGACTCTACTTTCGCTCTGCTTTTGCAGATTCTGTGCTGGCATCAACCAACATGATAACATTACCCTCAACCTTCTCCTCTCTATTGGGTCCTCATCACCATGTTAAAAGCATTTACAGACTGAGTAACTTACTCTGGTTCCAGGCTAGTCTCAAACACACACATACACACATATACCTCTTGCATCCATACCAGAACATTAGAGAATTAAGTCACAGAAGCAAAGACACAGACCCAGAAGACACCAGAAAACCTCCTGTTTGATTACCTGTAATTCCCAAATCAAATTGCTGGCAGAATAACATTCCATATATATTAATCCCTTTCCCTAATTGTATCAGCCTAGACAACGTTTGTTAGAATTTAAGAAGAAATGTTAAAATACGTGCCCTTTAGTTGTGGCTTCCAAGGGTGGTCTAAGGAATACTGGTGGTCGTCCATGCCGAGTTACGAGTTATATGGCTGTACCAGCGAACAAAGCCTTGCACATATTAAGTACTCAAACCTATTCAAATAATTCAATTATCCTTTGATCGCGTTTGTGTCAATGGTAGTGACTATACCGCCCAAGTCTTCAATTAAAGATCTTATATCTTGCTTACTATATGAAAGCACTTCTCTAAGTGATTTGTATATATTAACCCATTTACTCTTCATAGTAGATCATATTTATTATCTCCATTTTACAAACAGGCACCGAGAGACAGAAGTATCAATATGTTGTCCAAGTTTACACAACAACCAAGTGTCAGAACCAAGGCACAAACACAAGTCATGTAGCTCCAGAGTCCCATCCTTAACCACTGTGCCACACAGCCTCTCTAAGCAGTTAAATCGGTATGAGTGGAGAGAGAAAGAAGGAGATCCAAAAATCTACAGAGAGGTTATACTTAATAAAGGAAGCATTTTAGTTCAGAAAAACAGAAATTTCATTTGACAAATGATGGCCATCCCTGTATGGTTGTGTCTATGTACATAAAATCTCAGGGAGAAAATAAAGCAAGATCCCCTATTTCACACCACGTACAAAAATATACTTCAGATAAATAAAATATCTAAATGTGGAAAATATAAACCTACAAGTCAAATTGAATATAGCACGAGGTTTGAGAACACTGTGTTTGGAAGTGGACGGTCTCTTGGCTCACCTACCAAAGAGTATTCCAGAAACACACGATACATATATATTTTTTAATTTATTTATTTTAATTATGAAGAACCAAAACTTGGGAAAATAAAGAATCAGAATCCTGACAGTATCCATCATATATGAAAATACCAAAAAAAAGTGACCCCACTATTTTCCAAAATGCTTGTATTTTAGGCCATAAAATATTATAAGCTCTGTGTAGATAATCCATTATTATCTACATTTAAATATACTACTATCCCCTTTTAAACACAGCTCCATGGAGACAGCCTCAAATAAAGGAAGGACCATACACCAAATCATGGGTAATTCAGCTTCATTTACAAGGTGCTTAACATAAATCAGTTTGTAAATTAAATCAATGGTTATGATAGTCTCCCCAAATGTTCTTAGTTATCTGTCAAACAGAAAAGACAGAATCGTAAATAAAATTTAATGCCGAAAACACAAACACGATACGTAAACAATTACTTTTATGGCAGAAAAACTACGTGTAGGGGTGAAACACAAGTGAAATACAAATTATCTATCAATAAGCTAAGGCCACACAAAGAGTCCACTCTTTCTAAATATCGTAAAATAAAGTCCCCACGTCTAAGAACATAAATAAATTTGAGCTGCAGTGGAGCAAACAACTCCTTGGTGGGTCGTTATCTCCGGAATTTGATTCCTCAGCCTTTATCATTATGCATGGAACCCTCCATTTGGAATCTAGATCTGCTCAACAACCGTTATAAACGGAGAGCAAAGGCCTCTAGAAAGAAAGACCTTGGGACAAGGATGGCACTCTGCATCCTTCCTGGCAACCTCAGACCTTTAAAAAAGCTACACAAACACAAAAGAGGGTCAACTATACCCAAAGACGCACTGACCAGCTGGAAAACTAGCAGTTTGTCATATTACAACCTCTCCATTTAACTTTTTTCAAATTAAAAATAAATCTGGGTAGGGCCTCATTGAGAAGTGGGTCACTAGTAAGCTCAGAGAAGGAATTAAGAAGCATCACTGAACAGATTAGAATCTATTAACACCCAAGCCTTCTGCCTGAAGACTTCAAGTCAGAAAGATATTTAGTTCTTTGCCTCCACCCTCCTTCTGATAAAGAGAGGCTATAACTTACTGAATTCTAAATGTCTTCGGCTTTTGGCTGAAGCAATGTTGCCAAACTACCAGAACAACAGAAGATATTTGAGCAGGAAAACCCACAAAAGGTGTTTCATGCCTTGACACCATAAACATGCAAGGGACCTTGAACTGCAGAGAAAAAAATCAATATTTTTTTAAATACAATTTCCCACTTCCTTAACTTTCCAGATAGTTCTATAGTGTCCATGAGTCTTTCTTAATTTTGTGACTGTTAAAAAAATATATGACACAAGTATATGGATGACTCCATGAATTGAGTGAAAGATGCCAGACACATAAGGGAATATTGTGTATAACTTCACAAAGGACAAGAATAAGCAGAAGTGATCTATGCTATTAGAGTCAAGTAAATAGTTACTATTGGTAGATGGTTAAAATTGGAAAAGGGTACTCCTGGGGTACTGGTAATGCTGCGTCTTGACCGGGTGCTGACTGAATAGCATGTTCAAATTATGAACATCAAGCAAGCTAACCACTTGTATGTGCACTTTCCTGTATGCATTTGTTACTTCCATGAAGTGTGTATGTGTGTGTGAAATTTAAATTTTGAATACCTTGAAATATAATATGGGGAAGCAGGACATTAGAACCCAGTCTTGGAGATGTTGGCACCAGACAGACTTTACTGGGGGTAGGTGCCAAAGGAGCTGCAAAAGGCTAACATTTTAGCTGCGCAAAACACACTTTATTTTCTGGACCAGAAAGCCATAAAGAATGAACTTCAGACTTTGAACCACTGTGTTAACCAACTAAAACAACAAAAGAAAAAAAATTAAAGTGGTCATAGTCTCCAGTTTATTAAAGATTTATGTCACGCAGAGGGAGCGGATTATATCCCCTTTAAACTTAATAAAATTAATGGGTTTTTAGTCATTTATCCCAGAGTTCACTTAATAGCTCCCCAACCAACTAACAGACATTTTGTTACAGATTATAGTCAAGCCAAGTGTATCCACCCACCAACAATAGGTCAAGTTACAAACAAAATAGTTCCAGGCTTTCAGCGCAGCAAACAAATCAGTGTCTGTCCTCAGTCATGCCACAAAACATTCACAGGAACCTGCTTGAAGTGGGTCCTTTTGAGATGTGAACATATATATTTAAAATATGCCAAATAATTTCATTTGTGGGAGAAAAAGTAATTCAAACATGGAAAATGTGCCATTAAACATTAACGTTTCAAAACTTAGTGATGGAATCTCTTGAATTTATGTTCACAGAAAAGAACAAGGAAAAAAAACACAGTTTCAAAAAAAAATATGCATAGCCTGAGAGTTTCTAGGCTCCTGGGAAGAACTTTAACTTCCAAGATTCATACACAAAAAATTATTTTTTGAGCACTTATCAGTCTTATCATTTGTTGATCAAGACAATTTAAACAACAGTATAAAACTCATTATGAACCATTTCTCTAGGATTTTTTTCTTCTTTCTCTAAGAGAACATATTAAAAAAAAAAATGAGTGAAAATCCTTTCCAAGAACTACATTTTGGCTTCAGATGCCAAAATAAATCAAAATATTTAAGGTCAAGATTAAATAGAGACTGTTAACTCAAAAGTTAACTACTTTAAACAAATCTTATCAACTCAGCAGAGAGGAACTGAAATTTTTCTCCAATTTGGTATTCATTCCCTGAGTAGCATATGCAAAGGGCCACAGTCTGGCGGAGGGAGGCAGCCACATGCTACACAGTCAAGTTCAACTCGGCTGACAGACACCATTTACTCTGGGTTCTCCTAATACTCCAAATGTCTGAGTGCCAGTTTCACCATCTCTAAAATGGGAATAAAACCCCCTATCTCTCAGGGTTACAGAAATGATTAACTTAGGTAACATGTGAGTTTCCATCCCTGAAATTAAAAATCTTTCATTTTTAAGCTTAAGTACTACCAGCTATTAGTTTTTCTATTAGTTTTATTCCTTTGCAAAACAGAATTGAAGAGGTAGCAGCAAATATCTAAAGTTCCAATGGTTTTCTCTGGTGTATGGGCTCCTCTGAGTTAGATGAATGACCCACTGACAATTACTAAAAATAAAATAAATTGGAAAATGTCTCAGAACTGCATATGTGGGAAAAAACTGAAAGGGCAATCCTTAGGACCCTTACCAAATGCAGTAATACAAAAATTTGACATTTAATGCAACAGAAGAAAGTTGAATAAACTCATAATTTATTTTAATAATCAGGAAACAATAGTCATTTCACATTTCCAGTTCCAGTAATTTCTGTAATAATAAAAATTCCAAAATATGCCCCTTTAATTAACTTCTTTTTTTTTTTACTAACTCCTTAATCCACCAAAACATTAAATAATGTCACAACGGGGGAGGAGAGAACCTGAGTATAAATGTTTTAAATTATGATGGTCAAGCAAAATTTTTTTTAAATGAACACAAAAAACAATATTAAAACTACAATATATAGCTGTACATAAGTACACTACAGGCCTACCTCAGAGACAGTGCAGGTTCAGTGCCAGACCACCACAGTAAGTGACTATCGCAATAACACAAGGCAGGTGAATTTTTGGTTTCCTGATGCAAGGCAGGTGAATTTTTGGTTTCCTGATGCGTATAAAAGTTATATTCACACTACACTGTAGTCTATTAAGTGTGCATTAGCATTATGTCTAAAGAAACAATGTACATACCTTAATTAAAAAATACTTTATTGCTGGGGCCGGCCTGTGGCGTAGCGGTTAAGTTCGCGCACTCCACTTCAGCAGCCTGGGGTTTGGATTCCGGGTACAGACCTATGCACCGCTTATCAAGCCATGCTGTGGCAGGTATCCCACATATAAAAGTAGAGGAATATGGGCATGGATGTTAGCTCAGGGCCAATCTTCCTCAGCAAAAAAGGGGAGGATTGGCAGCAGATGTTAGCGCAGGGCTAATCTTCCTCAAAAAAATACTAAAAAATGCTAACCATCATCTGCGCCTTCAGTGAACCATAATCCTGTTGCTGGTGCAGAGTCTTGTAAAAATGCAATATCTGGGAAGTGCAATAAAATGAGGTATGCCTGTATAGTCAAGTCAATTTTTTAAATTAACATAAAAACCAGTATTAAAATTACAACATATAGAAGTATGAAAGTACAGTAGTCCCCCTTATCTGTGGTTTCCCTTTCAAGGGATTCAGTTACCCTTGGGCAACTAAACTGAAATTCGCAAATATTAAATGGAACATTCCAGAAATAAACAATTCGTAAGTTTTAAACTGTGTGCCGTTCTGAGTAGTGCGATGAAACCTCATGCCATCCCGCCCAGGACACGAATCCTTCCTTTGACCAGCGTATGCACGCCATATACTTTACCCACCCATCAGTCACTTAGCAGCCCTCTCGGTTATCAGATGTTGAGGTAACACAGTGCTTGTGTTCAAACAACCCTTATTTTACTCAATAATGGCCCCAAAGCACAAGCATGGTGATGCTGGCAATCCGGATATGCCAAAGAGAAACCCCAAAGCACTTCCTTTAAGTGAAAACGTGAAAGTTCTCAACTTAATAAGGAAAGAAAAAAAACCATATGCCGAAGTTGCTAAGGTCTATGATAACTTTTATTACAGTCTATTGTCATAATTGTTCTATTTTATTCTTATTATTGTTGTTAATCCCTTACTGTGCATAACATAAATTAAACTTTATCATAGGTATGTACGTATAGGAAAAAACTAATTTATATGGGGTTCAGTGCTATCTGTGGTTTCAGGCATCCCCTGGGGGTCTTGGAACATATTTCCTATGGATAAGGGGGGACTACTGTGCACTATTACTCCAGTATTTATTTATTTTTATTATAGGTAGGTATATTTTGTAAAAGAAAACCTAAGAACAGACCATGGATCAGGCACCTCTATAAATTACTCTATCACGAATACCATATTGTATTTATAATAGCACTTCCTTTTAATTCATTCATTCATTCATTCATTTTTTGGTAAGGAAGATTGGCCCTGAGCTAACTTCAGTTGCCAGTCTTCCTCCTTTTGCTTGAGGAAGATTGTCCCTGAGCTAACATCTGTGCCAGTCTTCCTCTATTTTACATGTGGGATGCTGCCACAGCACGGCTTGATGAGCAGCCTGTAGGTGTGTGCCCAGCAGCCTAGCATCTGAACCTACAAACCCTGGGCCATCAAAGTGGAGCGTGGGAACTTAACCACTGTGCCACAGGTCCAGCCCCCCTAGCACCTCCTTTTAAACAGCACACAACTAATTCTCCCAATGCTACTTGGGAAAAACTCAAGTTAAACAGTTTACTTAATTGGGGCAGTAGACCAGAACATCCAAATTCCTATACTAAATATTCTTCTGTATCTCAAGTTCTAGATACTAATAAGGTCCACTTTAGGCTACACTTTCACTATCAGAACAGATGAAAAATTAAATATTCAATCAGTCAAGAGAATATAAGAAATATCATAATGGTTTAACCAACTAGTATGGTCTCTCAGGCACAGATAACTCAGCACAGTGTGCTCATTCCATGATACAACGTTGAAACTTATCTATTGCAGTCACGTGCCCCATAACGACGTCTTGGTCTATGACAGACTGCATATACAATGGTGGTCCCATAAGATTAGGACCATATAGCCTAAGTGTGTAGTAGGCTATACCATCTAGGTTTGTGTAACTACATTCTATGATGTTTGCACAAAGATGACATCACTTGACACATTTCTCACAACATACCGCCATCATTAAGCAGTACATGACTATGACTGTATTTAACTACTCATTAATTTGGCCAGTCTTCCTTTGGACCTACATATAGCTCAGCCTGCTAGAGGTTGTTCTCAACCCAACTTTAGGATGTTCTAGTGTTAGTTTAGCTCATCTTCATCTTATTTCTACCCTGCTTGATTTGCTATTCTTCAGTTACAGCTTTTGTCTGGGGTTTTTATCCAATTTCTCCTCATTCAGAAGCCTTGAAATTCCACCGATTAATTTTGTTGTCCTTCTTTGTAGCTTTTCTAGATGCGTGACTATGCCAAAAACATTGGGTGCTTTAACAATCATTTCTTGAATTAGAGCTAGAACTAAAATGTCTTATTCCACCAGAGGGGACTCTCAAATCTGACTGTACATTACACCACAATCTGTTAAATCAGTTCCTACTGATAGACTTTCAGAAATCAACTAATCCAATATTTTGTAATTATAAACAATACTTGAATGCATACCCTTATACAGTCATGTGACACATACGGATGTTTTGGTCAATGATACACCACATATACAATGGTGGTCCCATAAGATTAGCACCATATAGCTTATGTATGTAGTAAGTTATGCCATCTAGTTCTGTGCAAGTACACTCTATGATGTTTGCACAATGACAAAATCCCCTAACGATGCATTTCTAAGAACATGTCCTTGTCGTTAAGCGACACACAACTGTATATTTATATACACCCTGTGTGAATCACGAATACAGACATATCTGTAGAAAAATAACCAGAGGAGGACTTGCTGGGTCAAAGGGCTATATATCTAATGCCGACCCATATCACTCAATTCAATGATTCTCACCGAGGCTATCTTCTCTCAAAGAAACAAAAGTAATAAAATGAATAATTTTATTCTTAGGAGTATTACACCTCTCTTCCTTTAAGCCTAACCCTCCTTGCCCCCCAAATAGTTTACTATTAGTGGTAAAAGCAGCACAGCCAATGAAAAAAGATTACGTTTAAAAGTCAAGCATATAAAAAATATAGATGACTTCTAACCTATAATATATGACAAACTATTGTCAATAACCCTCAAAAGTCACATTCTACCACTCTGAGTACCTGAAAATCTTTGCATTTCAGGTTAAAAATTAGTCATTCCAAAGTCTATGAAAAGGAGGCATATTTGGGATATTTTTAAGCAGCCCCAAGAGGCACAGAACTGGAAAGTCCCTTAGAGATCAACTTCTCCAACCAGGCCCAAGATTTCACTATTGAGGAAAATGAGGTCAGGGGAGTTTAAGCGAGTAAACTACATCTGGACCAGATTAGAACCCGAGGCTTCCTGCCCTTGACACTAGCTCTTGCCCTTGACACTACATAAGGGCAGCTCATTTGCACAGAACAAAGTTATTATACCCTTGGTGCCCAAACCACTTTGGATGACACACACAAAGTTATCAATTAACTATGGACTGACACTTCATGCCAAACTGTGATAAATGTTGCACGAGACACACATGTGGATAGCAGTCTTCAACATATATATTGCATACATATGTGCAACCCAAGGGCATGGGTGCCAAATACAGTCGGAAGCTCAGACAAGGAAGTGCACTGAGTACTGAAGAGAGGAACAAGCCATAAGAACTGAGCAGTATTTATGTATAAGCTAAATTTTCCTTTTAAAAACTCTATTGTAATACAAATCATAATCTTTAAGGTCAAATCTTTCAAAAGGTTCCACTTAGCTCCTGAATTCACCTTCTTCTACCTACTTTAAACTTTATATATGTAGAAGACACATCTCTCACTAAAACATTTATCTCTACATACCTCTTCCCCAGCATGAATAGGGTTAATTGAAACTTATCTACATTTAGTTAAAAACAAAAAGACCAGCATCTGCTCAAATTAACTGACATAATTTGCTTAAAATTAAAACAAAAGTAAGTTTTCAGCAGGAAAAAACAGAAATGTGAGGCCTAATAATTTGTTGGTACAAATTATGTTTCAACTTACAGTTCTTAACCCAACTTGAAAATACTTAGGTTCTAGAAGGTGTACTAAAGGCAGATATAAAATACTCACATAACAAAATTCAAATTCCAAATCTATCACATTTTTTAAATGGTTGATAAAATTCACCACAAGTCTGCGCCGTGCTTAAACTCGATTACTTTTTGTATTTGAGCCAAAGGAACAAATTTGAATAATGTTAACTTGGGCAAAATGGTAGAGTGTACACACAAACACTACATTTCTTAAATTTCTTAAATAACAGATCTGATTTCTCTTTAAAAAATCACTCTTCCAACTTGAGAATATCCCTTTGAAAACAGGATGAGGATCTGAGTTACTCAGGACTTTTTTTAAAGGCATTTTAAAGCAAGATTAACTGTTGCTTTAAGTCTTGACATTTCCCGATTAATAACCCTAAAGCTTAATGAGGCACGACAGATTTAAGAATTGAAGATTTTTAATGAAAAAGGAAATTAAGAACAGTTTAGTCCAATACACTGTCACCAAAATAATCTGTTCCAAGAAGGCTTTAGTTTCTACGTGTAAAAAATACGATCTAAAAAGAATTTCCTCTTAAAAATTTCAGTCCGAACTTTGAGAAGAAGGTTAAGGTAGACTTTCGATGAAGGCATGAAAGTCAAAAAAGACACTCTAAGTAAATTATGAACTTGCAATTGAAGCCTAAAACATCATATACGTATATAATCTTTTTCAAAATACACCCAGAAAAATATTTTAGGATACACAAAATTATTATTTCTCAAATCACATCTAACAAGTTTGCAATACACCATCTATTAGTAAAGACCACATACCAGAAGACAAGAAAAGGACAAAAATATGTCTAACTATGTCCAATAAATAGAACAAACTGTGAACACCAACTATGTTAATTCTCCTTGCTTTCACAAGACCTCATTATAGACACAGGAAAATCAAATAGACACTGAGAATACATACATGGTTTATTTAAAATGATTATCGTATCCTAGATTTTTCCACATCCTAAAACAAAGCTTCTTTTTATGTATGTTTCCTGTGTTGAATATGAATCTCTTCAAGGTCTATACCTAATATGTGAAAATCACACATGGTTTATGCCATTTTTTTGATATGTCTTCATCCAGGGTTGAAAGCAGGACATATGTGAAAAGACTAAGAATCTAGAATATCTCTCAGCATTAAGGGGATGTCCTTGATGCTTCATAACCCATACAAGTGTATTTAAATTAGAACAATAGGGCTATGCAATTAAAATGTTAACTAGAAAAACAAAACAGGTTTCTAATCTATTAATTACTGGGTAGGTAGTAAAAGTAACATTGATTTTTTTTTCCTGATAATAAATCTATGCAAGGATTTGAAATCACTTGCATAATTTAAAAAGAAACCTTGTCATAACTTTGTGATATCCTTTGATCAGGGAAGTTTACGCTCAAATTCCGCTTTTTGCTTTAATATAAAGGACAATGCTAATATCTCCAGTTAAAATGAAGAATAGAGAAAATCCTAAAGCTGAATACCATAATACGAAAAACTGACAAATTATGTAAATCTAGATAACAGAATAACCAAAGTAGTAAAGAATCTCTCAAAGTGAAAAGAAAGTTCAAAGTAAAACAAGGACCACTTCAGTTAATTAAAGGCATAAAGTCTTTCTGAATATTCAATTATTCTTCTTTAACTGGTCTGAAAAAATAAGGTTGCTCTGTATCTACACTAATAACCTCCTCATTCTCTTTTCTGGAACTCTTGGCTCTTTAGTCCGGCCTGAAAGGAACTAGACTTTTAATAGCAGATGACTGCAGAGGGGCCATTTTCACCTTGCAGATAGATCTTTGTTGTTCTGGTGTGTAAAGCAGACCATTAGCCCAGTCATTTCCAATCTCAGTTGTACCATCAACATGGTGCACGGAACCCTAAAACTCACGTTGCATGAACTGCTCTGCTTCCACTCCTAATGACCTTGCAAATGGTTCAATGTTATTGCTGGACTTGCACCCATGAATGAGAGGACTGTCAAGTTGACGACAAAGTTATAATTCCCCCTTTCCCGAAGGTTTATAAAAGTCAACATAACATCGGTCTAGAAGAAACTGAGAAAGAACACAGTGGGAAAGACAAGCAGAGGATCTGACGTTTATAAATGATATTTCTTAAAAGGCTTAAGGAAAAAAAGAAAATGACCTACAAAATTCACACCTGACTTCAAGGCAGACGACTAAAAGAGGAAATGAGATCGCTCCAGCAGTACCACACTTATTAATGATCAAAAAATGTCTCCTCGTGTCCTAACTTCACTGCACAGTATTCAGTTAAAACTTACTTTCAGATCAAGTTAGTGAACACACCATCCACTGCTGGACTCACCCTCTGAGGATGTATTATTAGCTGTTTGTAAATAAGTAAGACCACTCATTGATATCCAAAAAATAAAGTTTTAAAAGATAAGATTTTTTTGATCTATGGCATCTCCTTTGTTTTAAAAAACAAAAAGAAAAGAAAACATCTGATGTCCACAGGATTCCTGAGTTTCTCTTGCCTTCCCCTTAACTTCAAACGCTTGAAGTAGCTCTTTTTTTTTCCTTCTTCCCCTTCAGCCTAACCTCTTGAATAAACCCCATTTTAAAAGAAGAAACAATAAATGAAGTGACAGGAGGTGAAAGAATGAGGAGTGTGCGCTTCAAGAATAAAGGGCGGTTTTATAACAGGAGGTACTTTTGTTAGCAAGTGACTGGCAGGTCTCCTCCCCCAAGTTAGAAGAAATTCCATCCACTCCCCAAAACTGCGGAGGCCCAAAATGTCCAGTCTAATAGTTTTGAAACCCCCGAGTCAGGAGAGAGCCGAGGGGGAGGACTGGCGAGTGGGGGAAGGGGAAAGAGAAAGGCCAGCAGGAGACGAAAGAACAAAAGGAGAAACCCAAGAAAGGAGAAAGGAACGGCAGGACCCCGGCAGCCAAAGAGCCAGCGAGAGGGAGAGAGCCGGAAAGTGGGAGAGCACGACCCCGGGGGAGGAAGCGCGGAGCCGGCCGGGGCCGCTCCACCGCGCACCATGGACAGGGCTCGGCGCGGCCGCGGCCCACACCCCTCTAGGGGGCGGCGGGGGAGAGCTGGGGAGACCGCGGGCGCCAGCCCCGTCCCGCCCCCGGCGCCCGCAGGCACCCCCCCAGCCGGAGCGCGCCAGGCTTTGACCTGTGGAAGGCCACGGAGGGAGGCGATGCGCACCATCTGTCCCTGCCCCAGCCGCCCCCGGCGCAGAGGCACTTCCGAGCCGCGCCCGCACTTTTCGGAGCTGCCACCGGCTGGCCACCCCCAGCCGCCAGCGGTGCGCAGGGAGCCCCTCGGGCGGATTTCCCGGGAGACCCTGTCCCGCAGTAGGGCGGACACGCCCCTCTTCTGCAGCCAGACGCTTTGGGACCCCACTGCCTGCGAGGGCAGACTCAGGACCCCCACCCGGCAGCCGCCCAGCGAGAGGGTCGCGGCTGTGGCGCGCGGCGTCGCTCCCTGGGATCCTGCTGGCTGGCCAGGAGGGGCCTCGGGGCATCCTCTGACCGGATGCCTTGGGAAAGTTGGGCCATCAGCTGGGCTGGGGACCAGCGGCGTGGAGTGGGGAGGGAGCCTGCGACCTGCCTGGAGCAGGTGCTTCCAGCCGCGGAGGAGCCTCTAGTACAGATCCCATGAAAAGGGCCGTCTGGCTCTCTCTCGAAGGCATGAAAAGTGCGGGGGATCCTGGCGAAGGCTCCCCCAGGGCGCACGCAGGACGTAGGCAGCCGGACAGAAGGAGAGGAATAATCGCCGAGTAGCGGAACTTCTCCCCGCCCGGCGGGATAAGAGGCGTGCGGGGCCAGGGGCTGGATGTGGAGGTGCCGGCCCGCATAGACTCTTCGGGGCAAGGGGGCGAGGTTTTCCTCTCAGGTGGAACCGACACAGAAAATTGCGAGGCAAGAGAACAAGAACAGGAGGCAACTCTGTGCTGGGATAAAGACAATAGGGCAGTGGAGCCCTGGAGCAGCGGGAGGCGCGCGGGTGTCAGGGTGGGGTGGGGTGGAGGCAAGTCCCGTAACTAAGACACCAGAGTGAGAATTTCTACTGCAAACTCGAAGACCCATCCCTACAGAAATAAACAAAAAAAATTGGAGCAAAGTGCAATGCAAGGGGCGAGAAGCGTAGAAAGCTGCAAAACCGGGGTGCTATCCTGCCTCACCCTTTTGCTGCTTGGAAACACCCCACGCGAGCTCGCCCGACCCCGCAGGAAGGGCAAAGGGGGACGGCAATGGGCCCCTTCGGGACCCGCAAGGAGAGGCGCGGGAGACCAGCTGGCCCCGGCAGCCCTGCCCCTGCGCCCGGCCCGAGCCTCGTGCCTGCGCAGCTCCCCGGGCCGCGCGGTGCGGCACCTCCCTTCCCGGGTGCGCAGCCCGGCCCCGCAGCGGCGCGGGGAACAAAGGGACCCGGCGCCGCCCGCCCCACCCCGTCCGCGGCCCGGCCCGCGGGGACCTCCGCGTACCTGGAGCAGGGCCGCCAGCAGCGGCAGCAGGGTCCGCGGCGCTCCCACTATCCGGCACATGGAGGCGGAGAGGGGCCAAGCGAGGAGCTGGAGGCGGCGGCGGCAGCAGCGGCAGCACCAACAGCGGCGCGGAGAAACGGCTCCAGGCAGTTTCCACCCCCTTCCCTTCCACTCCCCACCCCACCCCCTTCTCCGCTGCTCTCCTCTCCCCGCCAATGGAGAGAGAGCTGATGACAAATAGCGGGCCGCGGAGTCCGCGACTCGCACCAGGAGTAATAAAACAGACCGAGAGATCAAGGAGCTGGGGAGGGGGCGGGGGAGAAGGCGGGCGTGCGTGTGAGGGTCTGTGAGAGAGAGCGAGCGAGCTTCTGTGTGTGTGTAGCGAGTGTGTGTGTGTGTGAGTAGGCGGCCGCTGTGGCAGCGCAGGCAGCTCCGCTCCGGCCCAAAGCGCAGCAGAAGCCGGGAGGGATGCAGGCGGCGGGGCCCTTGGCCGGTGTAGGATGTGGAGGTGGAAGTGGAGCTGATGGTGCTCCCCAGGAGCTCCGCAACGCGAGGTTTGGGCTCCTGGTTTTGCTTCCTCCGGGTCCTGTCTCCAGGGCCGCTCGGCACGACGAAGACGCCGGGAGAGCGCCGCGGGGAGGGCGCTCCGGGCCGTGAGCGCTGGCCCACAAAGGGCAGCCGTCCCGCCGCCCGGCGCCTCCGCCGCGCGGGGGCCGAGGGCCGCTTCTCCGCTCCCCTTTCCGATCCCCGCAGAGTTGAAGACTGTTCTCCGGCCTTGGCCGCGCGGGGGTGAGGCCAGGGGCCGGCGCGGCTGCTACCGCCGCAGCTCCGTCCCGCGCAGCTGCCACCGCGGCCGCCCCTGCTGCCTGCGCGCTGGCACCCGCTCTCCGGTCCTCGCCCCGAGCCGCCCCACCCCCGACCCCGCCGCCCGCGGCCGCTCGGCCTCCGCGAGCGCCACCAGAGCCCACTGCCGCCGCCGCCGCCGCGCTCCCCGCACGCGCTGCCCGGTTGCGCGGCCCGCTTCCCTCTCCTATCCCCTCCCGCCGCCGCCGCCCTCGCCCCCGCCTCCCTCCGCCGAGGCTCCCCGCCCGCGTCGTGGCCAATCGGAGGCCACCAAGCTGCGGCGCTAGCCCGCCGGATCCCAGGCAGCCGCCCGCCCCCGCCCCGCCAAGCGCCCCGTTTTTGCTGCAGCCCGCGGGGGGTCGCCGGAGGGAAGCCCGGGGTGCGCGGAGCACCGCCCCGGCAGGTGGAAGGGCTGCGCGAAATAAAATAACTTGCGCAGGAACTTGATGATTGGTGGCAGGTTCATCCTGCGCGGCGATGGGGAATCGGATAGAGATCACGCATTGGGGGGAATGCCTCGTTGGTAGCCTAAGGCACGCTTCTATTTCTGTGTATCATTCTTTCGAGATAGATTATTTTTCCGGGCAGGGGCAGACACAGCAAACTAGCGACGCAGGCAGAGCCCACCCTGGCCATTGTTGTCTGAGACGCTTGCCCTGAGCCACCTGCGGGCCGGGCGGGCGGAGGCCACTGCTTTTCCCCGGGCGCTCGCAGCTCTCCCACCTTTGCGGCTGTTCGGGAAGAGCCCACGTTTTTGTGTTTTTGTTTTTTCTTTTGTCTCCTCTGGGAGTTTGAGAGTGCGTGTTGTTTTATTTGAAGTCTCTCGTTATGTATTTCTGCCCGTTAGTGGTACTGTTCACATTTTTTGGTAAACAGTTTCAGGGACTTTGACTTTCTTGGTTCACCACCCCCAAAAATAACACCACCACCCCCCCCAAAAAAGAAAGAGAACCTAAAAGCCCGAACTCTCTGTGAAAATAGGGTTCTTTACAGGATAAAATCACCGATATAGACTTTACACCAAGTAAAGGATTTTTGCTCCCTCCTTTTAAGGCACGAACTTGGAGTGGAACACAAAAAGTGAGAGACTTTACAAGTTTGGGTCACAAGCATTTGTGGAATGGAACAAGGGATGAGGAGCAATTGATTTTGGCAAGGTAGTAAATTTTTTCCAGAGCCTTTTTCTTTTCCTTTTTTTTTTTTTTTTAGGTTTTACAGGTAGATAAAAATCTACACGGTTTTTATCTACCTGTAAAACCTACACGGTTTTATGTAAGCGTTTCAACACTTTGCAAGTCGTGGAACTTTGTCGCAGTTAATGAACTTTACTCTTTCTGCTTTGGGTAACTGAAGTGTTAACATTTGAATTTGAGTTTCAGGATACTAATCATTTAAGAACCTGATGATGAATTTCTTAAAATCAAGTACTAATTTCTTTGACATGTGAGATGCAGCTTTTAATAAAGTACTGTTGCTGGTGAGGCTTTTAAAAATTTAATATTCATAGGGAAACTTACTCAATTTTAATTAAAACAATATCATAGGCCTTTTTTTAATGAAACAAAATTTTTCTGGATTTTCTTCTCAAAAGAATAAGGAAGGTCATATTAATTAAATTTAAAGACAAAGGCTCAACTTGATCTTTCTCCTTCTCTCCTTTGCTAGATATTATTGTGGCATTATTGCTAATCAGCCTCAAAGTTCTCCTTGCAGTAGAGTGTCTATAAATTCTGCTTTTCAAGGAGTCAACATTCCGTAGCAATATGGAGATATTGTTTGTTGATTTCCAAAGTAGAATTTATGAATCCTGTCTCCACGCCTCAGAATTAAGCTGTGATGCTGGACATGAGGCCTTAGTCCCATCCTCACCACTCCCAGCAGTAGCCATTGATGTTTATTGCCATTCTGATTAATTTAAAGGTAGAGCAGATTTTAGCATGAATAACTCCATTGCTTGTTAGTATTATTCGCCTGAAGCTTTAAACATCCGGTCCCTTAAACATTAAACTCTTATTATGACTTCAAAATCTGCTTTGGATGCCTGTCGGTCAACTAATTCTCTGATTCCAGCAGTTATTGATCATACAAGTAAGCACTTGCAGATTTTTTTTTTTTAGTTCAACTTGCATGCTTCTTACTCTTCAATAGATGTGAATTACTTTGGAATCTTGCCTGAGTTTAACCTGAGCTTGTGGTCAGCCAAATCTTGCTAATCAACCTTTTATCACAAGGAGTAGCCTAGTCTAAAATCATGTTACTGGAGAATTTGTGCATCCATTTGATGTTAATAAATGTAGATCTAGTGTTGACTTTGGCTCCCAACCCGGCTTTACCTCCATTGTGCCATACTTAAAATAATCCAATGGGGACATTTCTTTCTCTGGGCAAGTGGTAACCGAACTCTCAGATTTTCAGCCTCTGCTCAAAGCATTGCCAGTCGGAAGGTTAGCTTTCCATCAGCCTGCAGAGCTCCAGGGCAGCGGAGGGCATGACAGTGGCCCAGAGAAACAACCAGGTAGTGGGGCAAGAGGGGAAACACAAGAAAAATAATAATAAAAACTAAGGCCGGGCTCATACACCAAAAATCAGTCTAATCCCTTGATTTCTCACCTGTGGGCTGCTGCCGATTTGCTCAGAGAGGTCTGCAAATGAGTATGTGCACAAGCATTGTGGACAGACTGAAAAAATGATGTCTCCTGCACACGTAGCCACTTTTCATATGTGTGTAGATGCCATGATGATTCATTTTTTAAACAGTCATTTCAAAGTAATTTTTTGTTTCGTTGTGTTTTTTCAAACAAGAGATGCTAAACAGACAAATACATCATGTAAGTGTTTGTCTAAAAGGATCCTCACTGTAGAAGCAAACGTGGAACAGTAGTCCTCTATCTGCAGACACGTTGCCCGTCCCACCCCTGCCCACACCGAGCTCTAAGGCAGGACCTGCACTTGTGCTTACCTCTGACACCCAGCTAAGCGTCCTTCCCAGATGTTGAAGACCTCTTCCGCTCTTCCTCCTTCCCTCCCAACCTCCAGGGCAAGGTAGGATTGTCCCTTCTCCCTTAGGAAGTGTCCCTCACCTTGCAAATTTCTCCCCAATTAGCTTTAGTGTATTAAAGCTGACCTTCCCTGGATGATATCCCTTTTATAGAGTTATGGAATGTTCCAAATGAAACTTAAACATGACCTATGCAAACCTCTCATTTTATAGGAACACCGAGGCTTGAAGAGGTACACAGGGCTACCAGGTAAGACATAGAGAACGCTGATGGGACACAGGCTCTCTTACTCCCAGTCTTACCTAGGATCTTTACATTATTCTAGGGAGTCCCGTTTTTGCTTTTTTTTTTTTTTTTTTTAATTGGCACCTGGGCTAACAACTGTTGCCAATGTTTTTGGGGTTTTTTTTTTTTTTCTGCTTTATCTCCCCACCACCACCCCCCCGCCCCCGTACACAGTTGTATATTTTAGTTGCAGGTCCTTCTAGTTGTGGGAGGTGGGACACAGCCTCAACGTGGCCTAGTGAGCAGTACCATGTCCGTGCCCAGGATCCAAACGCTGGGCCGCTGCAGCAGAGCGCGCGAACTCAAACACTCTGCCATGGAGCTGGCCCCCTAGGGAGTCCCTTTTAACTTTAGAAAATTCAATTATATGGAATGAAAGGGAAGTTTGGAAAAAAAGAAAAAGAAATTTAATGATGCTGAGGATTTGTCCACTATTGCTCTCAGGTATTTTGTTCTTCAAAGTACGTGTGAGATTGGAGATATAACTCAGCTTTTCTTTCCGCTGGTCTCAGTTCTCATGGGCCTTTCTCAGTGTGATCCTCTCGCAGTATTTAGTGTGATTCTGGCATTTCGAGCTCCACATCTTTGATGCAACCTGGCTGTTAAGCACGAGCCAGCCATTCATCTGGTTCTCAACCGGAGAAGTCGTGATCTGTTCCAAGAGTACAAGAAAAACCTGGCTTTTTCTTTTCTTAATCCACTCTTGTTTGGAGATACTATTTACCTTTTTTTTTTCTTTAGTGTTTGAAAATCAAACTCAATGTGTTCTTGGAAAATATAACCAAGTAAGTAACTTGAAGTACTTAGGATCAAATAAGTGAGTAAATGAGTTATAAATTTGCATGACAAGGGAAGTAATTCACAGGGAGCCCATGTATTACAAGGAACATCACCACAAACAAGAATCCCTTTCTGGAAGGTCAAAGGGTATACTCAACAAGTCAGGTATTTGAGGTCACGTGGGCCTAGCTCTATGAACTTGGGAGAGTTTCTGAATATTTCTAAGGCTTTTTTTCTTTATCTCCAAAATGTAGATAATATACCAGCAGTTCTTAAGAAAGCCTGATGTGAACTGTACAGTAGGGGCTGGTCATTGTATCCATATGTGTATTTTTTTTTAGATTGCCACCTGAGCTAACAACTGTTGCTAATCTTTTTTTTTTTTTTCCTGCCTTTTCTCCCCAAATCCCCTCAATACACAGTTGTATATTCTAGTTGTAGGTCCTTCTAGTTGTGGCATGTGGGACGCCACCTCAGCATGGCCTGATGAGCAGTGCCATGTTGGCACCGAGGATCCGAACCGGCAAAACCCTGGGCCTCGAAGCGGAGCATGCGAACTTAACCACTCGGCCACGGGGCGGGCCCCTCCATATGTGTATTAAATATGCTTATTTCCATGGAGGATTTGGAGCAGAGTTACCCAGGAATCTCAGTCAATGCTCCTCTCACCTCTTCCAGTTCTGTCTGCAATTAAAACAAAAGACAAAGCTTTTAATCAGTTTTATTTGGGACGCTCAAATTTTACAGAACAGTACAAAATCTCTAATGTAGATAGTGATGGTTGAGTAAATAATCTTCAGACTGACAAAAGTAATCAAAATTTGATGGCATTATAAGGTGCATAAAAACAAATCTGAGAATATAAAAGTATTTATAGGAAACAATATATTCAATGTTGATGTATTGATTTAAATAAGAAAACTGATTCATTTTCCAATTATCTCATAAATTGCTAATAGCAAGACTAGGACTAAAACTCATTTTGCCTCGGACCTTTCTCCCGTGAACCTGACTTTTGTCATTTCTCACACCACTTTCTGTCTTTATGTTCCCAGAGTCAAGTTTTAATAGTTAATTTCATGAGTCCTGCTTAAAGATCAGCTGTATTTGAGGAAATATGATTTTCAAGAAATCTGCCTTCTGCACCAGGAGCATGGGTATTTATGGGGTAAGAGCACACAGTTAGGGTTACTTAAAAGTCAGAAGGCCTACTTCTAAAGATAAACCTATCTTCAGAAAATAAAACAAATCATACTGAAGTTTTAGGTAATGTTTAGTTGTGCCAAACTTTTGCCCTCGTGTCCTTTTAAAAGCAAAGATCTGCCTTCTGGAAAGTTCTAAAATACAACTGTCAGTGTTTAGAGGATAGTAAAACATATTTAGTATCTGAACTTATACTGACTGTGCCCTTTCCTCCAATGAAAATTGAGGCAGTTGATACAGTATTTCTTGGACCCAGGAGGGCAGCTTTCTCTTCCCAGGTCTGTGGCTGGCTGAATAATCTTAAACGTGACATTTAATTTCTTTGCATGTTTTCTCACCTGTAGAACATAAATAATTCCACTTTCCTCACAAACTGCTGACAGGAATAAGAAAGTAATGTCAGTAAAGCCTGTTTAGTTCTTTAGAGAGAAGTCCTAGATAAATATACGGTATTCTTTAAGGCTGTGGATTCAACTGTCACAAGAGGAATGATTATTTGATACCTCAAATTAAGTCACACCTTAGTGATGTGTCACGACCAACAAGCCACCAAGTGCTTATTAAATCTTCCTCCTTTTTTTTCACTTATCCAAAAATTTTAAAAATAACATGTTTGTCTTTCCATTACAAAGGCAACACGTTCATCTATAGATATTTGAGAAAACTATATTCAGTTAAATGTACCATAATCATTCATAGATGATTCATAATTATATTGCAGGACTATCTGGGAAGATACAGTTTTCCTTTTAAACAGTGAATATAAAATGTCAACAATAGTCCCATTTATTACAGAATTTCTAATGTCTGTCACTGTGATTCATTCTTTACATAGTTCAAAAGAGCCGAGTGATTATCACAAATCAATGTGATCTTTCTGGGAGGTCTATTATTTTGAGTCATCCTTGAGAAAGGTTTTTCAAAAACCTGTTTGCAGGAGGTGGGAATATTCTCACTTCTCAAGTTGTCACGGCAGCCAACGATAAACATGGATTTGCATTCCAAAACTCATTTACCCAAGGCCTATGACATTTCAAACTCTCCGAGGCTCACTCGGACACGGGATATCTCCAACTCAGGGAAAAGTTCTTTAAGGAGTCTGGTCATCAGGGCTGAGAGGGAAAGGACAAGCAGAGGCAGGGACAAATGGTCGCAACTGGACATCAGAAGAAGAGAAGGACTAAAGCATCTGAGGTTTGTGCTTTCTAATGAGAAAAGGGGTTCGTGATGTGGATAGAATGTGGACTATGGCCAAACTGCAGAATAGGAGCAAGGTCATAATCTTAGTAATTGCTCAATGAATGTTTGTTCACTTTTAGGAGTGAGTCATGCAAAAGAACCAAACAAACAAAAAACAGGACATGGAATCTAGACAAGAGCGTGGGGACAGCCTTTTGGCATCCAGAACTGATAGAAAGATCCACAGAATAGGGCAACTGATAAGTAACTGTCCATCCAGGACAGTTCGGTCTGTCCTCTCCTAGAGTTTGCACATCTCCCGATAAGGGCAAGTCATCATTAACAGTAAGAAAATTTCACTCTGAGATGCTTGCCAGTGGGGATGTGTGTTGCTATTCTCAGTTCTCAAATTATTACCTCAACAAATATTCAAAACCTATTTATACTTCAAAAATTCCCCTCAAGTTATTTTTGTAAGGGTGGAAATGATGTAAAATGGCTTCTTGTAGTTTATAGCCCTTTTTCCCAGTCAAAAATAAGCACTATCCATATGTTTATAGGACAGTATAAGCTTTAACTGAAGAAGATATAAGTTGGCTTGTTTAATTGTTTTACTTATTTTCTGGAACTCCTATGTTTTGGATGTAGAACATTGCAGATTGATCCTTAATTTTCTTCCCTCTCTCATTCTCCACCGCACCCCCCCTCCCCCAACCACTTTCTTTCTCTCTCTTTTAAATACATTTCCTGGGAGATTTCTTTAGCTTTTACTTCTAGCCTTTCTGTTGAAGATGTGGTCGTATTTTTTATTTCCAAGAGCTTTTGATTGTTCTCTGGTGGTTTCCTTTACAGACCCTCGCTCTTGTTTCATGGATGTGAGAGCTTCCCTTATCTCTTTATACATTGTTTAAAAGTTTTCTTCTGCTCCCTGCATTACCTCGGTTTCCTCTCTGTTGCTTTTCTCTCAGTGTTTATTTCTGTCACTGTCTTTCATGTTAGAGACTTTCTTGAGCAGGAGGATTAGGTTCAGTATGTGGAATTTCACTTAATCCTCCCAGTTTTCAATAAGCCACCCTACCCTGCCTCAGTTTTGCTTGGGTGATGAGTTTGGAGCCTGTCGCTAAGACTTCTTTTTCAAGAACCTTCTTCTCAGAACCTCCTCTAACCACTCACATTTTTATGTAGCAGTGATTGTTACTCCCAAGTTTATACCACACATCTCATGTCCATATGCATCCTGGGACTACTTTCTGCCCTGCAGAAGCGGATGAAGAACTTCCCTAGCTGAGACAGGCTCAAGCCACACTGCACCCTGCTGGTGGCTTGATCTTACTTATCTCTGTCCACGTTTAATCTGTGACTTATTCCCTGATAATCAAGATGCCACAAATCTTTTTTCCTGACAAAGGCAAGAAGGAGCCCTAGGTGATTATCTGGAGGCTGGATGACAGCTGATACTTTTTCCCGGTCTGAGTTGGTCACCTACCCCTTCTCAAGGGTGAGATACACTTCAGTCTCAACTGAGGCCTCTGTCCATGGCAGCAGTTTAGGACTCCATTGTAATCCAGTCCTCCCTGAAGTTAGTGAAGTGCCCCCCCCTCCATTCTCCATGTTCTATGAGAAGTAGTGTCACCTGCACAAATTATCTAGTTAATTAATTCTATCTAATTCACTGTTTTAGCCCTGGTAGTTTTCAGCTTTTTTAAAAAAATTCTAAATGCTTTATCCTCATCGTAAAATAATAGTAGTTGTGAAAACCATTTTTAAGGTTGTACCGCATTCTATTGGAGCAATCCGTGGGAGTGTATTCACCCTAATGTGTTCACTTGCATTCACACTAGCTAAAACAATCCAGAATGAAGTCCTTGTCCATATAATATGGATAGATTCATGTTTCCAATAGGCAATAATGAAATATAAATTTACAATATTGGTAATCCAAACCTGAAATTTGGAGTAGATGACCAAGAAACACCTCAGTAATTAAGGTATTTAGTACAATTATCTTCAACTTTTTTTGATGTTGTTGTCATACTGTATGTGTGTGCTAAAATGTCCTACAAAAAACATCCTTCATTGGGGGAGGTGCACCCTATAAATGTGTGTGAATCAATAGGTGCTTTTACTGTACCTTGCCCCAAATATTATGACAGGTTCCTGGTGGGGAAGCTCGTTACTACTTTCCCCATCAACACTCCTGCTGTTGGGAATCACTTTGAACATTTAGTTGCTTTTCACTTTCACTTAGTATAAGCCTCTATTATTCATTTGACATCTTATGAGACTGAATTTCATCATCTTGTTCTTCAACAATGTACCATCACTTCACCTTATAGGGATTTGTAAAGATTTTTATACACCTGATGATTTCAAGCTTGGAGTTAAAAGGGATATTAGCATCCATTTAAAAGATGCGCCGGGGCGGGGGGCTGGCCCCATGGTAGTGGTTAAGTTCAATGTGCTCTGCTTCAGTTGCCCAGGTTCATAGGTTCAGATCCTGGGCACAGAGCTACACCACTCATTGAGCCATGCCATGCTGTGGAAGAGACTCACATACAAAGTAGAGGAAGATTGGCACAGATGTTAGCTCAGGGCCAATCACCAAAAAAAAAAAAAAAAAAAAAAAGAGTATAGAAATCATTCACCATTTCACCAGAAGTTATATTTCCAGATAATCAGTTCTAAGAAATGTAGCTCTCCTGTTTAGAATATCCAGTTTAACTTACAGTAAAACAGGGTAGGTTACCACTTACTACTAACAACATATGGGATGAAAAAGCCTATTTTTAATTATAACGATATATATAAAATTATAATTTTAATTATATTTTCTTTTAAAAAAATAGCTAACTTTTTAGAAGATCGTGTCTAAACTGGAGAACTTATCTGAGAGTGAGAACAAAATACGATGCCACAAATCTTTTTTTTTTTTACCCTTAGCTCCACGGAGGACAGGCTGACTATAGAGCAGGTCTGCACAGACTGTAGAGTTTATGGGAAAAGAAGCAATGAGGCAGTAGCCCTGCTGATGGGGAGGGAGGACCACCATGCCCAGGAGCCTGGACACTTGCAGCCTCCTGAGAGGTGTTCTGACTCGGTGTGCCTGGCAAGAGCTAGTGGTGAATAGACGATGAGTTGAGATAGCTCTTGCCTGAAGGAAAGCAACCTGTTCAGATCTGAATAAGCAGGAAATGCTTCAGTTTGGTCAGCAGAACCTGGAAAAGCGAACCCCAGCTAAGATCTTAAAGCCGTTCCCCTGTGGTACGTGGTTCTTTTTCTTATTTTTGTTTGTTTTTAAGAATCATGAAAATCAATCCAGTTGTTGCACGTTGTACATCCTTAGAAATCTCTTTGCATTCTTCTGTAGGTCCTGTAGTTTAGTTTACCGACAACATCTCCTATAATCACTAGAGAAAAATTGAAATTCTATCAAAATTAAGGTAAAACATATATTTACTATTTTCCGTTTTACAAAGTTAATATTTTTTTTAAATCCACATTTAAAAAATCTTCACTATCTAAGAGTGAAAAACACGTGTGGTCCTCCAAAATATTGCATCTATTTTAAACAAGCTATATCATAATTAATATTTTTTCCAGAAATCAAATTCTTAAATCTTTATGCAGAAGTTTGAAGACAAAAATAAATATTTTGTATTCTTAGTTACCATTTTCCCAACTTTTATTTTCATTTAAAAATATTTGCTTTTACGGTGTCCCTCTTCACTAAATGTTTTCTCCACCTTTGTCCTCTTTTGGGTCAAACCCCACAGCTAATATAATTTCTTAGCTCTCTGTAATTGATGTTGTTTTTAAAAATTTATATTTATTCTGAGACAGCCTACAATATCTTAAAAACAAGCAAGCAAGAAAAAAAGTAGGAAGGAAGTATGTGTGGAGGAAAGAACAAAAAGGTACACGGTTGTCCACACTGTTGACTTTTTCTATGCTTTGTTTAAATGTCTAATCCTAAAACGGGTGTGGTGTGGCTCTGTTCTTTGAAGCAGCCATTAGGAGGTGCTCATAGTTTAAAACGAACTCTTCAAACCTATAAGGCTACTTATAGTCTAGTTTTTATGTTTTACAGAACTTTTATCTTTAATTTTAGAAATTTTTCTTCACTTGAACTTAGCACTTGTAAAAATTGTCGAGCTGAGAGGTCTGGAAACCGAAGTCATCCAATTAATCCAAAAAGCAAATGTTTCTGTGGCGTGTATCACCACAGAACACCAACAGGACCTCAGACAAACACGTCAGGTTGAAAGAAAAACATGTATTTGAGAAGGAACAGCTTCTCAGCGGCTTTGCCTTCAGAGAGATGTTGTTGATGTTAATTGGTATAGAGCAGTGGGCTTCAGGAAGTTTTCCCAAGGGCTGTATCTAATTTTGTAAAATAGAAGGGTAAATTTGTATCCTGAATATGCCTACAGGGTAGCCTCTACGCTCATAAGGCAGTTTCACAGGTGTTTATTATGAACACCATTCAGACTTTAACCATCCATTTTCTTTCTGCCGTTATTGCTTTCTATTTACTGTAACAGACCCAAACTGGCTACGGGACAAGTGTTTGGCACAGACATGAACATGGATGGAACAAAGAAGATTAAAGGACAAGTAAGGCCACTAGGAATTCTTGGTAGGTTTCCATTGCCTCAGAGGCCCAGTTTGGAGGCAAGTAAAGGATTTTAGGCTGGTTATTTGTAATAGAAATTATTGTTAAAGGTTATATTTTTATGTACAAGTACTAAAATTTTAGAATACTGTGCATAAGTTACTTAACAGATTTAACAAAGGCTTCAGTAATCTGGTATCAAGTTCACTGTGACAATCAAATGTTGACACTAAACATTTAAAAAAATTTTTCATATTGAGGGAAATCAATACACAAAATTTAACAATTCTACAGATGATGATAACTAATTTTTTTAAGAAAATTATTATTACTTGGAGTTAACTCCTGGTGAAAAGGAACACTTATTTTGCTTTCATATGTTTGGCACCCAACTCGTCCTAAGTCTAAAGCCCAGACCTTTTTTTTTCGCCTGCACTGTGCAGAGTAGATCGTGACACCTACTGGCAACAGAGGATTTTGCATCCTAGTTCCATAAGACACTGAAGCCCCTTGTTACTTAAGATAGATAAAGACATTTCAAATCTATGCTTATATTATGTCAACGTTAAAATTTACTGGAAAAATTATGTCTTGGAGCATGACTATCAGTTTGCGTAGGCTAAATTATGCTGTGCTAACCAATGCTCCCTAAAATTCAGTGACTTAAATTAACAAAGATTTAATCCTTGCACGTACTACTTGTCTGTTGCAGATTATTAGTGATGAAAAGTGTGAAGTGAAGATTGAAAGTCAATTCTATCTCCAACCCCATCGTTAATTACTAGCCTAGTGTCCCAAAGATAGGCACTGATTGATTTGGGATACCTTTTTCTGTCCCTTGAGCAAGGTCTTCCTGTATTTGCATCAGTTCCAGGCTACTTTAATTGTTATAGCTTTATAATACTTTTGTTATATGAGAAGACTTACTTCTTCCTCTTATTGTTCTTCCTTTTTTTCTTTTGTCCGAGGAAGATTCACCCTGAGCTAAGCTAACATCTGTGCCAATCTTCCTCTATTTTGTGTGTGGGTCACTGCCACAGCATGGCCACTGACATGTGGTGTAGGTCTGCACTTAAGACCTGAACCCAGGCCACCAAAGCAGAGTACACTGAACTTAACCACTAGGCCATGGGGCCAGCACTCCCCTTATTGTCCTTTTTTAAAAAAATTCTTTGTTATTCTCACCTGATTATTCTTCTAGGGAAAGTTTAGTATTACTTTGCTAAATTACTGTGAATCACATTTCATTTTCATTTGAAAAGCATTAAACTATCAATTAATTTGGGAATAATTGACATCTGTAAAATATTTAGTCTTTTATATAAGTCCTTTATCTCTCCCATCTGTAATGTTTTTCACACGTTAAATGTGTTTTTAATAAATAGAGACTTGGAATTTTATATTCTTGTTACAATGAGTTGTAAAATTCTTTGTACAATTTTATTTCCACATTTGGTATTATCTGCATATGGGCATGCTATTGTTTTCATATTTTTCTCTTGTAGTAAATAAAATACTTGTATACATTTTCCACAGGATGCCATTGTACATTTTATTTAAATGATCATTGTTCCTGATATCTTGTATTTATATCTCTTAGCTCTGTGTCATGTCTTCCAGCATTGACCAAAGCCTTCTAATAAGGATGTTAGACATCATTATTGTTTTTTCTGCACATTTAATAGCTATCTTCCTTGGGTTTAACCATTAGAAATGTATGATAGTGACTATTTTTAATCATATTGATGCCGTATTCTATGCTATTCGTGTTTTCAATAATTGTGAGTATTGAATTTCTTCAACACTTTGCTAAAAATTTTTATATAATATATACTGTAACATAATAGATTGTTATATCTATCTATCATGATCTATAGATAGATGGATAAGGCTGAATGTTTAAAATGTCATTTCCTATATTTTTAACAATTTTGTTTTATATGTTTTATGCTCCTCAGCTTTAGGTACTCAGTAGTATTATTTCTCTTACTCTTTGTGATTTTGGCAATATATAACAACGCTTTTTAGTCCTCTTTATGTAAGTTACCACTTCTGCTGTAATTATTCGTATTATTATTTTTAGATCTCTCTCTTAAAAGTAATGTCATTGGATTATTTTTTACTTAATTGGATGCATTTTGCCTTTTTAACAGGAGAATTTAATCTATGTTCATTAATTTTGTTGGTCTGATGGATGAGTTTGTTATCTGGTGTTTGCTCACCATTGGCCTCTGTTCTACAGGCTGTTTTGTTTACTTTTATCTTCTAATGCTTTCGAAAGCAGACATCCTGTGTTTAATTCTATTAGTGGTTATCTCTTCATGATTAAGATATATTCATAACTCTTTGTTTATTAATCAAAATAGCAACAAAGAGGCTCTTGTTTATTAATTGTGCTTCCTTTATCCATTTCTTCCCCCTTCCCAGTCTTCAATAATTAATCTGGTTATGTCAACTTTGTCATCAATATATCTATACATATTCCTCTTTTCAAGAAATTGGAGTTTTTAAGCTGTTGCATTTTTATTACCTCAATAATGTCAATTATTTTGATTTTTCAGTATTAGCTTTATTCGCTGTGGTCATATTTTGCAACAGCTTTTGGAGGCCAAGAGAAAAATCCCTAAATTCTCCAGTTTTTGTGCTTTGAAGTCAAGGTGGAAGTGAATTAGAATTCCAGTGGGCCTGGACAGCCATTTCAAGGGAATGAAGTCGGCCCCTCTGTAAGCAGTAGGCAGAATGATGAAGAAGGGACACGGAGGGATCCCCACTGTGGATGCCAAAATTCATGACATGCTTCCAGGAGCCCTAGGAATGATCTTTTCTCTTGTCTCCTTATCCAAAATTTCTATAGCGAGTGGTAGCTGTTTCTACGCCCTGTTCTCTTCTTTTCCTGTCTCTCAGGTCCTTACATCTCCAGTCCCTCTCACCCACTATAGGTCCCAAACTTCATAGTCTAATAAATGTATTTTTAGAAGTAACCTGAATGCATGAGAGTACTTGCCTTAGTCTACTCTGTCATAAGAAAATGCCGTAGACTGGGCACTTAAATAACAGAACTTTATTTTCTCATGGTTCTAGAGGCTGGAGGGGATCAGGGTACCAGTATGCTTGGGTTCTGGTGAAAGCTCTCTTCCTGGCTTGTAGATGGTCATCTTCTTGCTGTGTGCTCGCAAGGCCTTTCCTCAGTGTGTGCTCTTGCAGAGAGAGAAAGAGAAAGAGAAGAGGCGTTTCTCTCTCTTCTTCTTCCTATAAGACCACTAATCCTGTTAGATTAAGATCCTACCCTTATGACTTCATTTAACGTTAATTATTTCTTAGAAGTCTTATCTCCAAATATAATCATACTGGGGGCTAGAGCTTCAACATATGAATTTGGGGAGGAGGGAAAACATAACAGTACTCTAACCTTTGACGCCTTCATTTATGCTGTAACCTGGGCCTAAAAGCCCCTCCTACTTTTCCTTACGTGACTAACTTGCTTTCATCTTTCAAGACTAGCTCAAGGTCACCCCCTCCAGGAAGCCTTGATTGAATCCTAGGTAAAGCTACCAGCTCTGGTGCTATATGGCCCTTCCCTGTGGGTAGCTCATCCTCATCTGTTAGCGTTGGACTAGCCCCAGTTTACTATAAGCTCTTCAAGGCCAGGGCTAATTTCTCATTTACCATGGGTCTCTTTGTGCCTTAGGCAGTGTCTAGCTCAGAGTAAGGCTGTAATCAATGTTGGATAAACTCAAAGCACAGATACTAGACCATACATATAGAATGAGGCACCTGGAAATCTTAGAAGAGACAGGAGACAGAATGATGGGCAAGGAAGGAGGGAGTGGTACCCTGCAGGAGCAGGCATCTGAGCCCTGGGTGACTGAGCTTTGTCTTTTATTGCTTGACCACCAGGACTTCTCAGGCTGCTGGCAGGGGAGCCACAAGTTTGTACCAGATGATGACAGTCCAAGCCCCTATCAGAAATAAACATTTTGTGAATAAGTAAAAATTTGCCACAAAGGATGTTAGCCTGCAGCCTGGCATCTGGGAAATTCTGCTGCATAGCTAAGTTGCCTGGAGGACATACACTTCATAAAGTGGTGGAAATCAGTATAGCAAAACTGTCAGGGGTCCTTAGGGAATAATTTTAATCTCTCCATGCAGTCTTTTTTGATAAAATCTCTTTGCAGTAAAGAAGGCCTTGTGATGATAAGCATGTCCTTTATAGATTAAATGTGGATTGGTGACCCTTAGATTTAGCCAGAAAATAATAATAAATTTTAACTCTAGTATGATCAAAAAGATTTGATGTGACTTTTAGAATATAAAGGTGGAAAAATTATCACCAGCCTAATTATTTTCACCATTGTTTTGCATGCTATACATATGCATCATGGGAAAGGGGAGAGTTTGGAGGTCAAATCTTTTAGCCAGACTCTTTTCTCTCTTTCAGAAACATACTGTACCCAAACTACATTCTCTTTCCTGATTTAAAAATAATACTGGACTTTTGATCAACAGATTTCTCACACCATGCTAAACACTTGGGGTGAAAGAAAACATTCTTACGTTCACTTAACAGAACTGCTCTTTTAGTTGGTTTGCATGGATTTATTTTTGAAACCTGAACTGCTTGCTAATTTCTCAACTAGATGCTTGTGTAATTGCCACATTAGCACCTTCTTCTCTTCCTTCTCTGGAATGCTCTCCTATAACCCGGCCACCTCCCTGGGCACCCTGTCCCATCCCTCCCAGGGTGGGACCCAGGCCACCTTCCCCAGGTACTACAGTATTGCCAGGCTGCCGGTGGGGTTGTTGGTGTGTCCAGAAGCACAAGCACCGGCAACATGAATCCTTGCTCTCCCCTCCACACACTCTCCCTCCTCCCTTTCCTAATCGATTACAGCTCCATTCCTGAGCAAAACGTGGGCTAAAAACAGCAGCGCTCTTTCCCACCAGCAGAGAATGAAGAAGGCTTTATCTCAGCCAGGCTTAGTGTCTTTTTGATTTTGCTGACAACTGGAAGACTTAGACCGTTTTAGTATAAAGTACGATAATCTTTTAAAAGTATCCTCTAGTACTTTTATATATTTCACTTTACTGCTGTAAATATCTCATCTTGATTTATTTTTTAAAGCCAATTACCTGAAGAAAATAACTATCTTTAAGAAAAGGGGAGAGATATTTGTCTATATTCTAGAGAATTTTAAAAAATCCACCTATTAGTCTATAATTTGGTAAATAAACTGTATATGAAGTACAACTGATAATTAACATCATTAGAAGAGTTTTTCTGGAACTGGTGAGCCTACTGAATGTGTTGATTGCTACTTTTAAACTTAAGTGAGTTCTTTCGTTTTCGTACTTTTTTCTTGGAGCTGAAATACTAAATAGGCGTAAAGGCCTTTGGGTCAGTTCAGGCAGTGATCTAAGTTAGACAATGAATTGAGTTTTGTTGACAAAAGAAGAGTTGTAATTGTGGTTTTGATTTTGTGAATAAAAAGCATCAACTTCTCCAAAAGTTCTTGTCACAATATTAGTTACATGATGCTATGTTCTTATAACACATCTGAGAAATTATTTTAATAGTTTTCGAATAGTGGACTAAAAAAAAAGATCCAGGTGCAGGTAGGTATTCTTTTCTAAAGTGCTATAGTAATGACAAAAGTCTAGAGTATTTAGAAATATTTCAAACTATGAATGGATGCCCTGGAAAAACTGCCTTCATTGACAACTGGGTTAATTATAGTAGTTCTGATATTCAAAGCCCTATTATTTGGCTGTAAAAATCATTGTAGGTTAAAAATGGACTCACATTAGCTTCTCTATAGGCATAGTATTTTATATTCTTAAAGAAAAGCCTTGATTCTTTTCAAAATCCACTGAATACAAATACTCTAAAAAATATGTACACTCAAAAATGGTTGTTCTGTGACATAAAATCTGTCGTTATTTATAATTATTTTTGATACTGTAATATATTTATTTCAGATTCTTAAAGCAACTCTGTAAGAATTAGCATGACTATAATAGAAATACATTGGGTACACAACATTTGAATGTACATTTTATAGATTATGTTTATCAGAGAGTGTTAGCTAATCTGTGTCTTTAGTTTTCTATGCAGCTCTCCGGGAGACCAGAATGTGGCTATCATGGAGTCATTCGATTTTAACAGAGATCCTTTCTCTATAACTAATTCAACGCATGGCTATATGGGTAATTTTGAACAAGTGGATCTTTCTCCAACCTGAAAGGCTGCCAGGACGGAGAGTGAGTGAGAAAAAGAGGGTTTCAAAGGAGGCACAGAGAACCACAAAGTAATCACGAAGCACACTGTATTGCCACAATCCCCCTACAGAAGTGCATTGAGAGGTCTGATATAGAACAGAAGAGGACACATCGTTACAATGAAATACTCTATAATACCTGAGACCAGAGTTGGAAATAAACAGAGCACCCGAAATTGTAGAAACTTTGATTATGTCTGCTGCAAGGAATTTTAAAGAACTATTATAGCTCCCCCCATTATATTACAAATTTCACATAGCAGTGAAATACGAAATACAGAAGATTAGAAATGTAAAATAGGAACTGGCATTGTAACCTTTATATATCACATTTAATGAAAAAAAGCTTTTAGCCTAAGATTACATTATGCAAGTGTATAAATTATGATTAGTTATTCTAAATTTAGCTATGACTATGTTATTGAATCCAAGGTGTTGGAATAAATTATTAAAGAGGGCTTGGTCTTCCAGCTCTGTGAAATCCTGACAAATGGAATACATTTTGTGTCATATCACAGTACTAATACTACAGTAAATGGAGGAAAACTTGATTTTTCAAACGTCAATGGAAACACTTTAATAGTACCAATAAAATGAAAAATCCCAGTGGATTAAAACAATATTATTGAATACTTAATGTTTTGTTGTCTTTGAATTTCAGTAGAAAGATAGCCAAACAAATAGTGGGAATATGGTAAGGACTGATTCTTGGGAATAAAGCAGAAACTCTCTTTTAACAGGGCCTAATGGGCCATGAAAGGGACTTGTTTCTGAGTCTAGAGCTTTGGTTTGATGTTGCTTAAATATTCCTTGCCAAAGATAAAAATTGATGTTAGATCGTGGAGTCAGGCTGAGCTGGCAAATGTGGACTACGTTTTTATATGCATCTCTTTATGATGTAAATTAGGCTGAGTATAAAGGAGTTAGTGATATGTTAGAAATGGTGTTTAATACAAGGGTCAAGACCAGGTCACGGATGGTTTGGAATTCATTCATTCATTTTCAAGCATTGTACATGTGCATGGAAGTATACATTTTAGAGAAAAAATTTGTCTATAAATTATGTTAAAAAGGGACCGAATGAAAGAACCCAAGGAGGAAATGATATGCTAAAAAGAGTATTTCATGAAAATTAGTTTAGTAGAAGAAGAATGTTAGTGTGAAGTGATTGGAATCAGGTAAATATGCCAGTGTTTCTAAAGGAGATATGGTGTGATAATATCTTGAAATTTTAATTAATCTGTTTGCTTTTCCACACTTCCTTATACTTCATCTTCCTCTGTTCAGTAAGAGGTATCATTGATTGTCTTAAAGAAAATGAAAATTATTAAGGCAAGGATGCAGAGAACTGGTCAATGCTAAGGTTTTGCAATATAAAACAGATTTGGCAAATTTTTAAGTACCACTAGAATTGCAAGTTAAGGTTTCCAATGACAACAGTGGACACGCTTAGAGAAAAAAATGATTTGTATAAAGAGCAGGAGTCCTTTCAAAAATGGTAGGTTTAGAATCTATGTGCCTAACCAGGATTTTTTCTTTTCTTTCTACAGGAAGCACAGACAAAAACCAATCCAAGACAAAACAACTTCCTGACTGTGGAGGAAAAGGAGCAATGAGATAAAGAAGAGAACAACGGAATAAGTTGTGGCTCAGGGGCCCGAGAATTGGCCTTCCACCCTGCCCTCTCCTAAGACCAATCCCTGATGAGTGAGGATCATCAAAACTCCACAGATGTTTGGGGGGTTCCAGTGAAAAGATAAATTCCCCACATCCAAGATAGAGTGGGGAGACCTCAACCCTTTAGAGAAGCTCTGTGTAGAGCCTGGAACTTCAGCTATAGAGTAGAAATGGCTAGAGAAGGGCATGCAACAGTATTCCAAGCTCTGAGAGACATAAATAGAGAGGAGCAAACCAGGCACTATGATCTAGGGAGAGAGCAGAATGACCACAGAGGTGGCCTGTGAGCAGAAAAGTATGTTTCAGTCAAGCATGCAATGAGCTGGTGCCATGAAACCAAAGACCAGCAATGATCATACATCTCGTCAGAAACCAAGGTGGGTGGATGCTGATGACTTTGGCCCAGTGTTTCTCAAAGGTGAATGTGCATCGGAATCATCCATAAGCCTTGTTAAAACAGATTTCTGGGTCCTCATCCAGAGTTTCTGATTCAGTCGGTGCGTTTGGAATGGGGCCCAAAGTTCCAGTTGCTCTACATACTTGTCAACGCTTGAAATTGTCAGATTTTTAATTTTTGCTCTTTTTACTGCATATATATTGTCTTAGTTCATTCACGAAACCACCTCCTACTAACTTAAAAAAAAAATCCCAGGAACATATGCAGTATTCTTATCACACCTTTTCCAGTTACTCTGTCTTTGCATTTCTGATTTGATACTCTGATTTGCATTTCTCACTAGTATCTGGGTGGCTCTGATGTCGCTGGCCGAGGACTCTACTTTGAAAAGCACTATTCTAGACCAAGTGTCTTTCCCCCAAACCTACGAAGATGCCTGCAGCCTCCCCCACTACACTATGCACACACACACTCAGAATTTAGATGGCTCCTGGAGAGAAATGAAAGAGAGAGAGAAGGGGACACATTCTGACAGCCAGAAAAATTACCCAAAAGAGAATGAGTTTACACTTGAAAGTACTAATTACTAATTTGAGTGAGTGAGCCTTGATTTCGTCATAAAATTCACCACCATCAACAGAAGGTACTCAAGGACTAAATTCAGTTTAGTTGTAGAGAAATAAAGAAATTCACCATTTGCACACCTAAGTTTCATTACTGGGAAAGTTATTGCCCAGTCTGCTAGCATTTAGTACTAACTCTGTACTAAGATTCAAATACAAATTTAGGACTCCTGGAAAGGAAGCCTTCAGAAAGGATGTTTTGCTCCTTTGTTACAGTGAAGTTTGTTGTACAACATTGTGTTTTTTAACTTATCCAAGAAGCAAGGTGTTTCTGTAGCCTGGGGACCACATTTCTGTGACTCCTCCTCTGGGCATCCCCAGAGAACAGAGAAAATAAGAGCTATGTCTGAGTGGACAGCCCTTCTGAGAGCTACGAGAAGGCAGAACATCTGTGTGCTTGGGAACACTGCTCCCATAGTCACAGTTCTCCATCTGGGCCCCTGCATGAGCAGACTTAGTGCCCCATTCATGACGTGCTTAGGGGCCTCATGTACCCACAGCAAATAACAACAGTCAGTCTCTAGTGGAGTGGGATCCTCTCCTTTCAAGGGTCCAGCATAAAATGTAAGAGCCTGTCAGATGGCATTTATATGTAGGCAGCTGGTAGGGCTTGTCTTTTCAATGGCACACTGGTTTGGCCTAAAATCAGACTATGCACCTTTGCTTTTTGCAGTCTGTCTTTGCAGACAATAGCTAGGTCTATAATTTCTGACTCTCCCCCAGCTGAGTGCACATTTATGAGATTTCGCTGAAATGAGTCTATTATATGTTACCAAATATCCCCAAGTCTTTTGACTTCTTGAAGTCAACCTTTCCTTTGATACTCCTAGACAATCACATGAGCCTCCATCCCAAATAATTGATGGAAAACCAATGCCTTTCCCGTTTTAAGGATTCTACAGTGGGTGTGGGGGACATGCACCTAAATATGTGCTGTTCTCTACCCCTCTTACTCTGAACTCTGAATCACTGCTTTTCAGCAGTCTTCACTCCTCATACTTTATCCCAAGCACAGACCAAACTTCGTGTGGATATTTCCAAAAGCACCACTAATCCAGTCATTTGTCCAATTTTTTCACAGAGCACCTATTATGTGCTAGGTGATGTTCTAGTCCTTGGATCCAGCGCTGAAAAAAACAGCTAAGTGTGCTGTTGTGATTTCTGCAATGTATGGAGATTTCCCCAAATGTAGGAGGTTAACGGATGACGGTTGTAGCAGGGAGCAATAAAAACTTACTCCTGCCTAGCAGTAGCAGACATCATGATTTCTAAGCCACAGGGATTCCCTTTGTGGCATCCAGCTTTCTTCTGAAGACCCCGCTTTGTGCCTTGTGGCTGATTCCTATCCTCACTCTCTATAGAAGTCTTTCTCCATCATCTCTTTCCCTCAGATCCAGGGGTTTCTCTGAAACATTTCTCTCTTGAGCCTACAAAAGAAAATGGAAAATTGATTTAAAAAAGGTAGAACAGAATCACGTAGCTTATTTTGTCTTGTCTTAGTACCCTGGACCTTAACTTTCATAAACAAAAGCCGCATGACAGTGTTTGCTGAAACAAAACGCCAAGAGTCTTGGACAGGATTCGTGAGAGGTTAAGGGAAGCCTACATAGAACTTCCTTCCATCTGAAAAATGCAATCCACCACAACCAATGCAATGGATCCACAACATGTCCTATGCAATGGCTGAATGATCAAGCTCCGTGGATTAGATTATGACAGAAGGGCAGACATTAGCCTAGTCCTGAGGTAAAGCAGAGTGAAGATATATTGCTGCCCTACTAAGGGACGTCAAATCTCTTTGCTGTGTTTTTTTTCCTAATAGCATATTGAAAAAGCATTTGCCTGATCAATAGCTGCATACCAGATCTCAGTGAGGTGTTGATTTACTCCCCAAAAGAAGCCACATTTGGAAAAGCAGCTGCCATTGGATTTACTTCCTGATTATGTTTACAGTAATCCAGTTCTTTCTCTAAGGCCATCTATTTTTCAGCCCTGGTCAAATAGATCAGTTAAATGGGGATATGATAGGAATCCTACATCTGCATACTTCTAGTCATTTTTGGTGGCATTAATCTGTGCCATCCTTCTATTAGTTTAAAATTTGGAAGTGGGGAGGCAGCTCCAGGGGCTAATAATTATCCCTTTCAAATGTCAGATGACTACAGGTCCCTTTGAGGAATCTCTAGGAAGGTTCAGAGTTTATTGTTTTGGCAAAGACACAGAGTACTTCTTCAAAATAACCTGGTATACTCTTCATTCCAGGGGCTGTGAGGCTAGATATTGGGTGAGAAGCCATGACTCTCTATTGTGCCAAAAGTCTGATAATGAGATCAAGATGTTTTAAAGTATAAAAATCAAGTAGCTAGTAGGCAGAGTTTCTATTTCAGTCCAGTGGGCACTATGATCTATTTGCCTCCACCAATGATTCCTATGACTTAAGTCATTTTGATGACTGCTTTAACATGCTGCCCACTTGGGGGATCATGTCCACTTGTCTCTAGCCTTCAAGCTTAAGCACAGTCACGTGGCCTCTGCTACTGTCCAGGATTCCGCTATCCCCACCGAACTTAGGGAGTCCATTTAAATGGTGTGACTTCCAATAATCATCCTTGGCCTCACTGAGAGTTTCTTAGTGCTTTGGTGAAGGGATATCCTCAGAGCCCAGCCAGGTAACATAGTGGGGAGATGAGTAGCAGGTCATAGTTGATATATCAGCAGCAGCATTTCTACCGTTCTTTGTATACCTTCATACCTCAAAGAGGTGCCTGGAAATCCTCACACCTCTTTATTCAGCCTTGGCCACAATGAAGCCCAGGTTTCAGTCTACTGACCAAGTAGTCTAGGGAGCCACAATTGTATACTCAAACATCAAACATCTTGACTCCACCATATCTGGAAAGTGCAATTGCACTAATAATGTGACTTAATCCAACCTTTTGTTTCTGTTTCCCTGTACTAGGCCCCCTAGAATCCATTTGTAGCATTCTTCCCCAGGGGTCCACCAATATAAATTAGCAAAACCTTCCAATTCTTTTGATGGATATGCTATCTCCTCCCAAGTCACACTTTGAACCCCTCATGCGACCTGAGTGTAGTTATGTGTCTGGAAACAATGCAAGGTGATGGGGCATATCTTGTGGAGAATTAGTAACGCCAAGCAAGGTAACGCCTCAAGGATAGCCCTTACATAGTCTTCAAATAGAGGGGGAAGGGCTCTTCTGACTTCAAGGAGGTTCAGTGGAATTTGGAGGTTCAGATCCATCAGAATCCACCCAAAAGTACCAGCTCTTTCCCAATAAGTGCCCAAACTTTTACATAAGCTATGAAGCAAGGCTGTGAATTCAATGGGCTTTGTAATTCTGCCATACACATCATCAGCCTTTGAGTCTAGTTTTCAAATACATGGCTACAAGAATAAGATAAATTTTAGGAAGCTCTTTTGTTTTATGATCATGCATTGAGCTTAAAATTTAAAACCTTGAGCTTTTCAATTTCTCTTTATATAAAGAAGTGGTTCAGTCAGAAGCAGGCAGACTGCTCCATAGTTCTTTTAGTCATCATTTACCACAAAATGTCTTATTGTAGCAGTCTCTTTGTATCACAATCCTTGTGTTTAACAGGGACTTCATTTCAGACAACTAAAGTGATAAGTTAATGATTATTTTAAAATCTTTGAATGCCTTGGACCATGGCAAAGAGAGTATTATATCTGTAAACTTACCAGGCAAACAAGCTATCTCAGATTCTCCTTATTTTCAAAGTCTATTTTTAGGACCACTTTCAGTAGTAAGTATTTTCTTGGAAGGGCCTACCTGGGCAAGAGCAACTACTTGAATTATTTCAGACAGGACAGAATTTAGCAAGGGGCATTAGATGCTTTCCTAATTGCTAGGATGCCTGGAGAAGCAAAGGTCATAGAAGATTACAGTCAACTCTCAGGTTCACCACTACCTTAAAAAGGGGCAGGGAATTTGAAAAGCCGTGGAAATCTACTAGTAATTACCAAAATTTCCTACACTACCAAAGTAGGTGAACCACTAGGAAACACCTGGAAGTCACTTCAAAACCTCAAATGTGCTGAAGACCACGTTTCTACCCACTGCTACCCTAGCAGCAATTATATGAATTCTGCTTTCTCTTTTGCACCTTTTGAACCTCTCACAAGTGCCTCTCATTGGCAAAATATAACCTGGAATCCAACTGGCAAGGGATTCCAAGAAATGTAATGCCCAGGCTTCCAGACATTGAGATTAGATGAGGTCAAGGTGGGGAAGTGGCGCTGGGTTGCACAGACAGCATAATGAGCCTTTCTATCATAGTCTACGAATTTGGTATTTTTATGACATCATATAAAAAGGAACAATTAAAAGTATTTATGTATTTACATCTTTACTTATATGCTACACAGTCGATGTTGATAAAAAGTTCCTGGTTCAGCTAACACAGAACATGAGCCATCAGCATCTACATACATCCGTTCTAAAGCTAATTGTCGCTAATGTTATTTTGTGGTTAGAAAAAAAAACAAGCAGAGAAAGAATCACATCTCAGCTGATTACAGTGATATAAAAATAGAATAATGTATAGCAAACAATGACAAAAAGCAAGAGCAATGCAACACAACTAAAATTTTTGAAAAGTTTATATTCTTTTTGAAAAACCACACAACTGAATAAAGAATTAAATATTTGAATGTAAATAGAATAAGCCCTTAGCATCCAGAATAGAACATTTTTGTTGATGTTGTTTAAAATCAGTGAGATAAGGTCTCTGTTGGCTGAAAATAACCTGAAAGTGAATCAATCAAGATCTTGCCTGGCTTCATATTCCCTTCTTCCATTCCTAGGAAACATAAAATTGGAATATTTGTATTAGTAATAAAATTAAATCACTTAATGATATTTGTCACATTTACTAGTATTCCTAGTACGTATGGTTGGTTTTGACAGTTTACAATCTTTAAAACTTCATGACATCATCTAACACAGTACCTGGACAGGACAGAGTAGGTTTCAAATAAATATTTGTTGAATTAATGAAAAAGAATGCAGACTGTCCATTTTAAAGATTGTACAAAAAATGGTAAACAGGCCTACTAATGCTCTTAAGTACTAAGCTAGAAATCAAGAAAGAGGCAGTTAATTTTAACTGCTATGAGCCAATTCATTGTGTGAACTTGGGGAAATCATTTCAAATCTGTGTGGCTTATTTATTTTCATAATAACAAGCTCTCCTGCCTGCTTCACAGAAACAGAAACACTTGAGATAATTATTTTGCTTTGAGCTCTTTGAAGGAGCGTGAGCTATAGAGGTACAATGTATATTGATAACAATGGTAGACTTTTGTAGTAGTAAACAAACGTGTTATTTTATGCATTAGTGAGGTTTCATTGTTAACTAAATCTGATTATATTAATATAAAGAAACATTTAGATTATAACAAATTTCAACAGCTTCGGTATTGAATATGGAAGATTGCTCATGTATTCAACAGACCTTCCATAAGTGTCTCTCTCTATGAAGGCTGAGTTCTTTATGCCTTTCACCTTTACAGTTCTTTGTGTCTTGCCCAGATTGAGATTCTACCATCAGCCGTAAGGATGATGCTGCTGTTCCAAAGATGGCAGCTTTTTTACCCGTCAGATAAAGAAAAATCTTTTTCTCCTAACTGCCTTTCCTTCTATTACCTCTCAGCCTCCTAGTAGTGCTGAGATGTTCTTAACAGACATCTTTCCTCCTCCCCGAGGATCCTATCATTCAAATATATTTTAAAATCCTCAGTAATATTTAAAAAAATTAAGTAAACTTTATATTGACTTCCATCATCCCTTTTAAACGTGTGCTCAGTGAGAAAAGTTCTTACCACCCCAGTCCTCCAATTGAAAACTTGGTCATTTCCATGAATTAGATAAAAAAAGATCCAAGAGACCCTTTTAATTATCAAAGTCTGAAAAGTGAATGTCATATCTCACATAACATTCAAAACTCCCAAATTCAAAATTTTCCTTTCTCCTTTCCCCAGCTAGAGCCTGTAACAGCTTGAAACCTGTTGGTAAAGATGAACATGGTCAGCATCGTCTTTCTTTCCCAGATCATCCTCCTGTGGCTTGCTAACTGATATCTGATCAGTCTGGGGTTGCATCAAGAGGGTGCTGGGAAATTCTTATTTCATCCTCTCTCCTCTGGCTCTTTCTGCAGTTGCTAGGAATCTGGTTTCAGCTGCTTTCTGCTAAGGACTGTTCATCCTCGAGGTGGCCCTTCTTCGTTGGGACTGAGTGTGACCTACCTCCATTCTCGTCTGTGTGTATGGCCTACTTTTTGCCCAAGGGAACTATGTACCCTTTGCCTGATGTAACTGCAAACTGTCCTTCTCTCCCACTGGGGAAGAAGCTTCTGTGTGAGGGCAAGAGTCAGACACAGTTTCCTGTATCCCTCAATTGCCGGAGACATGGATCAAATTTCCCAGTGATCTATTTGAAGCCGCTTTTACTAAGATTGAGATGAGCAGCTGATGTCCCCCACTCCCAATCTCTTCCTGGGGAGAAATGGGGCTCACAGCAATTGAATAACTCTCTCCTTTTATACCCTCTTTGTGATTGAGTTATATTACAAGTTTTAAATATTTATCTGAATGTTTAAAATATATACCTTCATCTGGCACCTGGGTTTAGAATTTCATATCTGTTAATTTTGGCACCACAATAAAATTCCAATTTAGCATTCTGTTATATTTCTATGTACTAGCACAGAGGGATACATTTCTTTTTATGGTTTTCAGGTACATGAAGGACTAAGGTTTTGGATGCTTGAAGGAAAGGCTGTTTATGTATCCATGTGAACTTTTGTCCAAAATAATAAAGCCACACATTTCTCATTGTTGGCTGTCTTTTTGGGATCAGCGACCCCATCTGAGAGTATCAGAAGATTCTTACAGCTTCCCAGTCTGCCCCGGTATCTGAGGTTGGAGGGATGGAAGACAGCCCTGGTCACTGGTTTGGAATTCCTGTGTTGGAGATTGCATCGGCCACCTCAGTGATCCCCAAGGAAGGCAGAACTACATCTGCTTCTTCTCTTTTCTCTCCCTCGCTTCATCCTTTCCTGCTTGGAAAACTGGGTAAGCCCAGATAGCCTTGAAACATCGGCAGTGGCTGAAAGCACAAAATCCCAGGTGTTCTATTTTTCTCAGTAGTTCAGCTGAAAAGGAATTAAGCTATGCATTCTCAGTTATTTTCTGGAATGCTCACCTTTTGGCACAAAGGTTTTCATTGGTGGGCGAGAGCAGTGTGAGGAGGGAGTGAGGAGGCCGACTTCCAAATTGACAGTCATGGCTATTTTAAGAGAATATATCTAGATCTACTTGGATATAAAGGGACTTGCTTCGTTGTAACAACTTGATGTGATAACCTAAAGCAGATTGTCTGCTTAGGTGACAGAAGCTGAGAGGACGCAAATAGGTAGCTCAATATGTCCAAATTTTCCAGTGGGATAAAAAATCAGAAGGTGCACCGTTCTCAGAGTACAACACGTTCTGGGTCAGTAATTCTTATCCCTTGTCTTGGAAAATAGAAAACACACTTACGGACTTTAGCCGGGTGCTGGATGAACGGGTCAGCCCATCCTCCTGCTTCAGTTAGCACGCTTTAGCTTGCAACTAATTGGCTTAAACACTGAAGGGGATTTATCGTGCCATGAAACAGAAATGTTTAAAAGTAGAGGAGAATTCGGGGATGGTCTTGTTTCTCTCTGATACTTTCGGATCTGCCTTCTGCCATGAGTTGGCATGAATGAAGGGCCTACTAGCACCAACTAGGGCTACATGTTTCCTTATTCATGCCCACAGAAGAAAATAACCAGTTGGACCATCTTAGACCACATGCCCACCTATCCTTTAACGCTGTGACTGCTGCAGGAGATACGTGTTATCCTAATTGATGAAGACTAGTTTTGGATCTATTCCAAGCAGTACTCCCAGCCAAACCTCGTGGCTACTAACTAGCAGAGATGAGAGGCAACTACTTTCCCTGATAATTCCCAATCATGGGGGACTTTGCCTTTTTTTTTATAAAGTAAGGAACTGTACCCTGGATTTCCTCAAGGTCCTTGAGAATCATTTCCCAGAAACTCAGGTTATCTCCTGTTTAAGAGGCCCCAAGTAACTGATCTTCATTTTCTTATGCATCCGGGGGCATGGGGCTCATAAACTCAAATTTGGTCCAGCCAGGTTTAGACTGGAATAATTTTCTGGGTAGTTTTATAATGTTTCTTTGTTCCCTTCAAAATCACTGCTTTGATCAACATATCATATTGGATCCAAGATTCAGAGTTTAAGATTTTATATCAGTTTTATTTATACATGTCAAATATTTAATGATTATGACAAAAATCCTGAGCAATAGAATCTTTAGGTGATTTTTGCCTGATGGTAGTTACTTTAATTTTAATTCAACACATTTCTTACAAAGGTTGTGGATGTGGTTACATGGAATCATTACCCAGACCATACTGCCTATCAATACAAGTAATCTACTTTGTTTGGTTTGGATTAATTTGGTTTTAATTGTCCGTTTTAAACAAGTACCAGAGGTAGCCATTAGGCTTATCATTGACCTGGCTTTGTACAAACAAAATTACTAATATGATTTCTAATCACAGCAGTGTGAGCTTTATCCTAAGAGTATTAGAAGTTTAAACATATATTCAAGTTTCCAGTTGCCTATTAATTTTAATGATATAAAATATAATACTTGAACCTTGCTTCAATGATAAAATTGAAAGTAAAGCATTTCTTTCTTTTTTGGTTCCTTTTTTTGAGGAAGATCAGCCGTGAGCTAACATCTGCTGCCAATCTTCCTCTTTTTGCTGAGGAAGACTGGCCCTGAGCTAACATCAGTGCCCATCTTCCTCTACTTTATACTTGGGACGCCTACCACAGCATGGCTTGCCAAGCAGTGCCATGTCCACACCCGGGATCCGAACCCGTGAACCCCAGGCCGCCGAAGTAAAACGTACACACTTAACTGCTGCGCCACCAGGCCGGCCCCAAAGTAAAGTATTTCTTTAAAATTGTTGGCTCTTATTTATTTATTTATTTTGCTTGAGGAAGATTAGCCCTGACCTAACCTCTGTGCTACTCTTCCTCTATGTTGTATTTGGGATGCAGCCACAGCATGGCTTGACGAGCAGCGCTAGGCCTATACTTGGAATCTGAACCCATAAACCCTGGGCTGCAAAGTGGAGCATGTGAACTTAACCACTACGCCAGTAGGCCAGCCCCAGCGCCTCTTATTTTTTAAAAAGGCTAGATTCTTCAAGAAATGATCCTCCTTATTTTCATAAAAACATTTTCTTTGAGAGGGAAATTTGGCTGTTTAATGTTTCTGACATTCCTGAATTTTGTTGGTCTGATTTTTCCAAACTTTCCTTATTTTTCATATTGGCTAAAAGTCAATATGACAGCATATACTACTGAAGGAAAAAAATTAAGTCCACTAGAGCATTTCTAAACTATAACAGAGTACAACAGAGATCAGAATGAATTTAATGTAAGCAAATGTAATCAGCCACAGTATAAGAAAGTTTAATTTATTATATCCTTAGGGAGAAACAAAATCTAAGTCTAAAGATCACGATAACTGTAAGAGACATGAAGAACAAATTAAAACAGGCAAACAAACAAAACCCATTTTACAACAGATTATTCCTCAGAAAAACCAATACGTTAAAATTTTGGCTACAAATACTTGTGACACCAAATATTATCCATGAATCTTGAACTCATTAAATCAATTGTAATATTTTACACTCCACTTTTGCTTTCCTTTGTGGTAATCCATGCATTTTTACAAGTGTATCAAGAAGTTACGCAGCTTCAAAGTTATTCATTATTTTGTTCAAAGTTTATTTCCATTGGTTTCATACTTTGGTACGCTATCAATAGAGAAATATATGGTGATATCAGTGAGGAAGGAAGGGGCAATTCATCTACTTGTGGGATTTGAGATAACCTTGTGCCTTTCATATTAATATTGACAATTCACCTGATTACATGGTTTAATAGCCTGTAAATCTTCACTTATTCTACTGAGGGTCTGTCTAGTGAACAGTTGCTTGTGCCGGAAATTGTGGTCAGTGCTACACTAGAGTGCCTTTATTCAACCTTCGCAAGAACCTTGATGACTCAGCAGATATTAGCCTTATTTTAAAGATTAGATAATTGAAGATTAAGAGATTAAGTAATTTTTCTCATCTTACAAATACAGCATGAGGCTAGAGTTAAAATGCAAGTATGTTTAATTACAAAATCCATGCTCTTTCTACAACACTTTGCTATTTCTTTCTAGCTATATTATCCTTTTAAAGTGGATTATTGATTAGCTTTCTCCAGCCTTAATTTATGCCCGGTCATATAGCCAGATTTTCATTAATCCAGAATAGATGTGCAGACTAGGCTAAGGTTAAGACCTAGTTGAGAATTGGATTGTGTAATATTTCACTGATTAGAATTTGCTCATTTGTTCATATTTTAACATCATTGAAATCATTGGCCTTAGAATTGATGATAAGCAAGTATTTTTCATAGTTTGATTATGATAGTGTAATTTTTCTTTCTTACTGGAATTTAAACTAATGGTGTATTTTCAATTGACAGTTTCTTAGATTAGATGAAATACAGTACTTAGCTCTTCACTGAAGAGACATTAGGCAAAGCAGAGTAATCCTGATTCATGCCCAGCTCCACTCCACATAATTTTCTGGGAAAAAAGATGCTCTGTTTAGAATTAGGGTGGTGTTTTGGAGTTTTACCTTCCATTGCCATTGTCATTCATTTCCCTTCCCCATGGCCCAGTTCTAATAATGGAATTTCTACTTCTTCAAATTTCCCTCTGCATCATTGAAAAATGATGTTAACTCTGTTATGATTTCAAGTTGTCTATATTCTCTTCCTCTCACTTCTTTCTTAGGCATGTTAACCAAGAGTTCAATCTTTTTATTAAGGGTTTTTTTTCCCATAATTCCTTTAAAAGTTAAACAAAAATGGAATTTTTTGGCTATTCTCTTTACATATATATAGTCGTCTGCTGCATAATGATCTTTTGGTCAATGATGGACCACATATACGACAGCGGCCTCATGAGATTAGTACCGTATAGCCTAGAAGTATAGTAGGCTATACCATCTAGGTTTGTGTAAGTACATTCTATGATGTTCACACAAGGACAAAATCACCTAATGATGCATTTCTCAGAACATGTCTGCGTTGTTAAGCAACTCATGTCTCTCTCTCTCTCTCTTTCTATACACACATATATATATATATGATTTTAAGTGATTATTATATAAACGATATTCTTGTTACTTTCCATTTGTACATAAGGATATCAGAATTTTTCCACTATGTAAACTCCCACTGTGACTGAAGTACTTAACAAGCTATTGAAATTGAAAAATTTTTATTGTTGTATGAAACACTATCTGTTTTGAAGCCTACCCAAAGCTCTGTTTCCCCTCCTTTACCACTTCCAAAAATCTTTCACTAATGTCCCTAGGAGAAATTGATCTTTTCATCCTCGGAATATCTTCATAGCTTTTGTTGTAGAGAAGTGTCTCAGTTCACATGTGTAAAATGGGGGGTAATGATATTACCTACCTAGCTTCCTTACAGGATAAGTTAGATAATACATATGAAGCTTACAACAAATGTCCAGCGTTCATTGAACAAGTGAGCAATAAGTATTTGCTATTATAAGAAGTCATTTGGTGTACGTCATAAACTGCCACTCTAGTCCTTTTTTCAAGGTATTTTACAGATCATAAATTCCTAGAAGGCAAAGACCACATTGTATGCATCTTGGTATTCCTTTTACTGCCTAAAATTGTGCCTTATGTATTCTGAAAATCCCATTTTTTTATTGATGGGCAAAACTTCCAATTCAGCCCCCTAATTGGATTGATAAAGCTTGCCCAATACTTATGGAAACCAGGGTGTGTAGATTTCCCCATTTAAATGGCATAGTGGAAAGAAAATAGGCTTGGGACTCAGGCAAAGCTGAATTGAAATCCCAGTTGCCTTTTACTTTGATATTGGGAGTCAGGACTCTCTGAGCCTCAGTCTGCCTCTGTAAAAAGTGAGGAACATTTACTCTATTACTATAATAGGTTGTGTGGAAATTAAATTATATAATGTATGTAAACAAATTATATAATGTATGTAAAGGACTCAGCACAGTGCCTGCGTTATGGTAGGCTTTCCATAAATATTAATCATTGATAACTATTATTGTTGCTATCCTAAATGTTTTCTTGAGGGGCCAGCCCCATGGCCCAGTGGTTAAAGTTCTGCATGCTCCACTTTTGAGGCCAGGGTTCGCAGGTTCGGATCCCTAACATGGACCCACTCCACTCCTCAGCCATGCTGTGGAGGCATACCACATACAAAATGGAGGAAGATTGACACAGATGTTAGCTCAGGGCTAATCTTCCTCAAGCAAAAAAAGAGGAAGATTCGAAATGGATGTTAGCTCTGGACAAATCTTCCTCACACATAAAAAACTATCTTGAGCAGATTGCTCAATACCATTAAATCTCAAAATTCTTTATCTATAAGTGGGGCTAATATTACATTATTCGTATGACTATAAGGAGGATTAAGTTATATATGTAAAGTTCCTATCAAAATGTCTTCATAGAGTAGATGCTCCGCAAATGATTTTCATCCTCTGTTCCTCCATTAGTGTTCCCATCCATACCTTCTTCCTTGATATAACAAAGGAGCAACTTACTTGTTCTTTCAAAAGTGATATTTTCCCAAATTGCTCAACTCTTTGTGTGTTGTGTTTTGTGGAAACTTTAGCAAAATGAAAGCATAAGGCCTTTGGGTCTTTAGGTTAGAAAAGTTACGGGAACATTTGCAATAACCTTTACCTATCTCCCATCACCATTACCATGCAGCGTTCTGTAATTTCCCATGGGCATCTCCAGTCTTAGATTTTTGATGGTGCAGAGAAAAAGGACCCTTCAGCTCTTGCAAATAGTATTCTTGAGCAGTCTTATTCCATTATGTAGCTTCTATATTTGTTCCCCAAAGGTTTTGTAGAGTTGTGGTTCGTTTGTCTGAACAAAGGGAAAAGATCCTAAAACAAAAACAAACAGTGATGGGCCCCTCTCCTGATCTCTTGAAGACGTTCTAGCAAAAATCCCCTAGAAAAATTCCCCAAAGTTCTATATAAAATTCCCCAAATAATAAGAAGAGAAATCTTATATAGGTGTGCAGAGTTGCACTTGGGTACCACTATTATAGAGGATGATTTTATATTGATGGCATAATTTGACAGTAAATTGTTATTATTATCTCCTCATTGAAAGATCGGAATTCAGAGCACAATTGTCATGCTTGTCAATTTGACCATGAAGTCGTTAGCAACACTGACAGTCCAATTACTGTTGTGCTTATTTCATCACGGATTGGAATCATGGCAATTTCAGAGAATTTGAGAGCACTAAGGTACCTGTACATTGAGTGGAGCTGATAGTAGTCTTCCACATTCAGGAACAGGGTCATGGGAGGGTCCATTTGAGACTATATGGCAGGATCATTGAAAACTTTTAATGTTTTACACGCCATACCTGTCCTATGAACCACAATGTATGCCATACATCTACAGTGAAAAGCTCTAACTAGAACCATAACACCAGTGAATTTCTTTTCTGTATTCTGCTTTAGGAAGAAAGAAGCGAAGCACAACGAAATAAACCAATATCTGGTCAGTTCAGATTCAGAGCTCAATATACTACAGCTTATTACCTGAACAACAATTCATACTGACCCCGAGGCACCACACAGTCATCAATCATAAAAGAAATATTAAATTAGCTTTACTATACTGTACTTAGCAAAGCTGTAAAGTGGACTAATGCATTTTACAAAGATTTTTTCAGCTACTTAGGTTGAAACAAAACAGGTTTTTCTATTTAACCCCTCAGTTATCCAGAAAAATGCTATTCGTGAGAAGTTAACAGAGATTCCCTAATCATACAAATGACTGCTAAAATGGGTCCTGTTGGGATTTTCAATTTTACCAGTGGATATAGTATACATTATGAAGTGTAAAGAACACGCCCAAGATGGTCTCACCTTGAAGCGTTCATTATGTCTGTAAGTCATATTTGGATGCTGAAGAGAATGTCAAATATCCAACTCCTACATCAGTGCTGTTAATGTCAGGGGAAGGGGCATGATTAGAGGAGAAGGTAACCCCAGTCCCCCATGAACTCTTGCAGAGATAATATAATTAATCACTCCCAACTGTCCCAACCTTGCATTTGTAGTTTCTGACTTAAGTGGAATGTGCCTGCCATTTATCTTCATTACTGGCCAGCAAAGTTAATAAAAATCAGCTTAAGATCTGAGCGTAGAATCACTTCCTATAGATTCCAATTTAATTTAGGAATGCCTAAATTGAGGGAAGCCTCCTTTCTTGTCTTTGAGAAATGAGTTGGTTTTTCTGTGATACCCAGTTACAGCAATAAGCAAAGATGATGCGGACATGAAGATGCACAGCTAGTTCTTCCGTTGATTACCTCCAGACATTAATGTTCAGTCTAATTGCTTTAGTTGGTACTTTCACCTCAGTGGTACTTACATATGCCTAGAGATCTGTTTGATCACACCTCTCGGGTTTTGAATTATTTAATACCCAATCCGTTTTAGAAATGTTGTCCTTCATACTCTATCTAGAATTTCTGCAAAGGGGTAAACATAATGTGATATTTAATAAAATGGATTTTTCAATCACAGATCTCCTTAATAGTTCACTATCTTTGTAATCTTGATTTATTTTCTTTGTTCATGAAACAATTGCTTTCATAGAATCAAATCACAAAACACTTCCACATTCAACCTGGGTTTAAAGACTCTTAGAACGTGTTGCATATAAAAGTTGACGAAAATGTATTTGTCTCCTGAAAATTATGGATTTGCAAAAATTTTCTTCTTTCTGTTTAGCTGCAATTTTAAAATTTTAAAAATTCGTTACTGTTATTTTATACATTTTTAAAACAGTCCATACCAGGTTCTTTTTCTTTTCTTTTCTAAGTAAATGCTTTATTTCATCTCAGACTGAATATATAACACTGGTTCTTAGGCACGGGCCCCAGGCTGCTCAACGTTTGCACTTTAGATATGTTACACAACATTACCGTCTTAACTGTGCAAATGTGATCTTCTCAGCTTCTTTGTTCTCACTCCAAAACTACTTAATGTTGCTTTAATGGCAACATTAAATTTTAGTTTCATGATTTTCTGTTCTTAATTGTGACATAACATTATATTCATTCAATGATTTCCAAAAAGGAAAGCTATGAGGAGAATATATGATCTTAGTCGCTGGGCCAGTTCTTACAAATCACTTTGAAATAGCCTTTTCTCTCTTTTCTAATAACTTCTTGTTTTAATTGAAATATCAACTATCTTTTCAAATACTAACTTATGTTTTCTAGCTAAAATTTTTCTAGCTTTCAAAAAAATAATTACAACTCTAGTATGTGTATGCACACATCTAATATATGTACATATATAACTCTAATATATAGAAATACATATATGCATACATACACACTAAGCCAGATTTAGTTTAGATATGCTGAGAAAGCAACAAATTTTTAAATCTCTAAGTGACCATTATTTATAGAAATACGACCATTTCTCACATTTATCATAGCCAATGCAATATTACTAAAGTGGCTGCTTCACAGAGAATTAAATGGAGAATTCTCTAAAGAACCTGTTGAATATTATCAGATAACCAGTTGTCCTTTTGACCTGTTGAAGGTACTTCAGCCTGAGTTATTCAAATAATTTTTAAAGTCTTCATTCTATCATTCCTTGTAAACAGCTTCATATATTAATCAGTCTACTTTGATCGTCCTTTGAGAATGGTATCTTAATGTGTATTTAAGTGCAATAAATAAACTTGACATTTATAGGAATAAAGGAAATAGATATAAATCAAGCTGGAAAATGTAGTCTGTATCTTAGCAGCCATGTGCTTAGCTAAAACACAAGGGAAGTTTCTACTGTTAAAAGGAAGAAAGGGAGAATAGTACTTCGAGACTTTGGCTGTGTGCCCCAATCCGTGGCCACGGCCGCCCAATCTTCCTTGTGAATGCTTCTTCCCACAGAGACCACATCATCCTTGCCCACAGTAAGAAAAAACAAAGTCCCATCCAGTAAACTGCATGCAACTCAAAGTGATGTGCTTCTGAGTGACATGCTGTGCATTCCAACAGGTGCAAAAGTGGCTCCCAGATGTCCAATGACACATAGAAAGATATATTTTTACCTCCTGTGCCACAACTAATAAGGAATGGTGGAGTAGGATCAGAATAGCCCCAATAAAATTTTTCATTTAGAAAATGGAGGATGGGGAAAAACACAGAAGTCACTGGTCCATAGCAATAGAGAAATTCTGTAGGTTAGAAACTCTGAAGACTTTGCTGTGACCATGTGGAATGTTCCTTGTTTAAACCCTGGATCCACCATCCGTGAGGAACAACCTTCTTCATTGTCTTCTAGGGCTCCCAGATTTGCCTTTCTAGGAGATTTTTCTTACCAAAATTTTGAAGGAATTGCATTGATAAAGAAGAGAAACCACAAGCCTGAGTGGCAAAAGACTTAGGGGTTAATTTATTGACCCCTAAAGCAGACCCCTGACCTCCTAACCTGCCCTATAAGCAAACAGACTGTGAAAACTATGTGGCCCCAAGAAGGCATCCTTTTTTTTCCTCTTGAAGAAGACTAGCCCTGAGCTAACATCTGTGCCAGCTTCTTCCACTTTATGTACGGGTCACCACCACAGCATGACTGATGAGTGGTGGAGGTGTGTGCCTGGGATCCGAATCCGTGAACTCGGGCCACCAAAGCAGAGTACACCGAACTTAACCACTGTGCCATGGGATCAGCCCCTAGGGGAGGACACTTTTTAATGCCACTTGTCTCCAATGTGCAGACTTTTAGTGAAATGCTTCCAGTCAGTTCCATTTGAGGATCACTATGGTCAAAGATCACTTCCTGTCTTCTTCCTTGATGTACATGCTGTCATTTATTTATTGGTCATTGTTCTTGACCATTCTGCTTCTCTCAATTTACTGCTTGTCACCTTGAGGCCTTTGAAACAATAGACATTGGTGATGAGGCAATCCTTAATCTGCTGTTGCCAGTGACTGGCTCACGTTTGAGAACCCAAGCCCCTGGGGAAAGGTTCAGGGCAGTAATCTTATCTCCTGCTGTTTGGGGTCCAGAGCAGTTGGCTTTTCCAAGCCTGCCCTGCCCCAAATTCCTGGGCTCTCAGAAAATTCACAGAGAATTTTCTTTAGCAGAACTTTCTTTTGGTTCTCTGCTTGTGAAATGTTAAGTAGTTAACTTTTGCTTACATTCTCTCTTTTTCAGTACCTTGCTACATGGCATAGGCAGTGAACAGCACCAACACTCTGACAGTTTCTAAGTACATCCCCACAGAGCCATGGTCTTCTTATATGAAGGGTCTGTCTCCAGAGTTGTCATAGGTAACAGTTTTGCCAAATTTTTATTGTGGCATGACAAGAGTCACCAGCTTTCTGATCTTACCATTACACTATTTCCACATATTTTAAATTAGTTAAACCAGTACCAAGTTTTGTATTAGGACATAGACCATGATGATCTAACAGAGACCAAAGGTCTCAAATGAGATGGACTGTTAGCTGTCTGATCTAAACCTCAGGGGCAGTAACATGTAAAGGCAGGTGGGGAGCTCCGCTCCTGAAGATCACCCTGGAACCCCTCCCTGCATGTGGTTTCCATTTCTCTATCAGCCAACAGAAAGGGGAAAGGAAACAACAGCTTTGTGATAGGATGTGATCTGGAAGTTGCCCACGTTGGTTTGTACTCAATTTATTGCCCAAATCCCATCACATTGCCATTCACTGTTTCGAGGGACTGTGTGTTTCTGTTGGGAAGAAAGTCCATTACTGAAAGGAGGAAGGGGAGAGGTGATCTGGAGGAAAAATTAGTACATGGTTAACCATTTTTTAAAAAAAAAAATTTTTATTCTTCTTTTTCTCCCCAAATCCCCCCAGTACATAGTTGTATATATTTTAGTTGTGGGTCCTTCTAGTTGTGGCATGTGGGATGCTGCCTCAGCTTGGCCTGACGAGCGGTGCCATGTCCGTGCCCAGGATCCAACCCAGCGAAAACGTGGACCATCAAAGTAGAGTGCACGAACTTAACCACTCGGCCATGGGGCCGGCCCCATGACTAACCATTTTATAAAGAGTACAAAAAACATATATTATTGATTCTTACTTTTTCTAATTTGTACATTATGGATTTAACACTAACAATTAAATCTGGAATCTAACATAGTGAGCTCTGTAACTTCTTGAGTGTTTTGAGATATATTTACTTAGAAAATATTAATCTAACTTTGTTACTGTCCATTTTCAAATTGATTTCCAGGGAAGCATAGAAGGAATGATAAGTAAAGAAATATAAGCTAAAATGTTATTCTCTAAGTTTATATGTAAAAATCTACTGAAAGTTTTCACTATTGACCTATACCCCTCACAATGATTTAAAATATTAACAACACTGAGAATATCTACAAACAGTGCCAGAAGAACTGGATATACCAATGGAAAAAAATGAACTTTGATCCCTTTCTTCCATTGTGTATGCAAATTAGCTAAAAATGGATCATGAACCTAAATATAAAAACTACAAAACATAAAATCTTTTAAAGTAAACATAGTAGAAAATCTTTGCGACCTTGAGTTAGGAATAGATATTTTAGATATAACACCAAAAGTATAAGTTATAAAAGAAAGAAAAAAGATAAATTGGACTTCATTACAACAAAGAGTATGCACTCTTTGAAAGATATTGTTAAAAGAATAAAAAGCCACAGATTAGGAGAAAATATTTACAAAGCACACATCTGATGAAGAATTTCTATCTAGAATATGTAAATAACTCTCTAAACTCGATAATAAGAAAATAGTCCAATAAAAATAGGAGTAAAAGATTTGGACAGACACTTCATTTCACCAAAGAAGATATAAAGATGGAAGATCAGTACATGAAGAGGTGGTCAACATGATTAGCATTAGGGAATGACAAATGAAAACTACACTGAGATACCATTACATACATATTAGATGGAATTGCTAAAGTTAAGAAGACTGACCATACCAAATGTTAGTGAGGATGTTAGAGCAGTTGAAACCGTCACACACGGTTGATGGAAATGTAAAATGGTTCAACCATTTTGGAAAACAGTTTGACAGTTTCTTAAGAAGTGAATCATACACCTATCATATGACTTAACCATACCACTCCTAGGTATTTACCCAAGATAAATGAAAATACATGTCCACACAAAAATTTGTATATGCATGGTCATAGTAGCTTTATTTTCAATAGCCTGAAATTGGAAAAATGCAAATGGCCACCCATAGATGAATGAACAAACAAACTATGGTATATCCATTCAATGGAACACGGTTCAGCAATTAAAAAACTAAACTATTCGTATGCCACAACACGGAAAAATCTCAAATTGGTTATGGTGAGTGAAAGAAGATAGAACATGAAAGAGTGCATACTGTATTATTCCATTTATATAAAATTCTAGAAGATGCAAACAAATCTATGGTGACAGAAAGATGACAAGGGATGCTGAGGGAATGAGGAGGAAGTATGGGAGGGGTGGGAGAGAGGGATTCCTCGGGGATAGAGGAAACTTTTGCGTGTGATAGATATATTAATTATTTTGATTCTGGGGATGATTTTGTGGATGTTTACAGAAGGGGAAACTTACCAAAGTGTACACTTTAAATATGTATAGCTTATTGTATATTTTTATTCCTCAATATAACTGTTAAAAATTAAAAATAAAAATTTTAAATGTCTTTACTAAGTTATTATGGTTCATAATCTAAGCAGAAAACCTATGTGTGATCATTTAAATGTTAAATTTTAATGAAATTGTAATCAAGAATACTTTTCTATTTGTAACTTCTTGTTATAGAGGTTGACCATTGCATTTCTTGCAACATGCTTTGCATGCTATCAAGCTAAAAATAGGTACACAGGACTCACTTTCAAAAAGTCTTTTAAAACTAGAAAAATTTCTATGTATCATTTAAGATAATTGCTAACTGGAGTGAAAGTATATTCATTCAAAGCTGCCAAGATCACACAAATCAGTTTAAAATGACAGAACAATTCTTTTTACTTTTACAAATATTATCATTTCTCCCATTAGAGTTGGTGCCATTATATACTCTACATTAAATCTTTACATTTCTTTACATTTTAGATAAAATCTTTATAGTACCTAGCAAGGCTATATGGCACAGAATTAATTACTCTGACATTACCTATTAACTTTAAATCTGAGTTGCCTTTACTGATTCTTGCCTCTTAGAAACGTTTATCGAAAAATTATTTTTTAAAAAACTGGTTTAACAACATAAGACAAACTTTGAATAATGCCACTGTGGCCCTGCCTTCCTCCTTCCTTCCTGCCCTCCCTCTTCCCTTCCTCCCTTCCTCACTTTTTCCTCTTTGCTTTACTTTTTCTTTTTTCTTTTTTTTGGTTACTCTTTAAAACCTTATTTATTAAGCACTTATGATTCTGAGTTCTGGGGATATGAGTTTGAGCCCTAGCTTTGCTTTTGGATACTTATTTTCTTGCTGGTGAGAAAAGGCAATGACACACACCTCAAGGAGGAAGTTAACGAGGGACAATGGAGGATGGACGGCATGGGCTGTGGATGCTGCAGATGCTTGAGGATGGAGTGTCCCCAGACACTACAATAGTCATGGAAGGTTCTGTGGTCTTTTAATGAAGAATGCAGTTCATCATTCCAAGCCAAATAGTGTTGTATTTAGAGCAATCATGTACAATGATTGCATTGAGTTAAAAAGTAACCATTTTAGTAGTTTCCTGTCTTCCTAAAATCTTGGTATTTATAAAAATTCAAAGGGCCTAAGTTGGCATAATTTGATTTCTCATAATATCCACTAAAATGAAAATAAGGTTTACAGAGGCCTTTTTCCCTAGAGAAACCACATATCCTGGTTTCCGCTGGACTGTCCCAGTTCGACCTGCATTCATTTCTTTCAGTAATCATTTAATAGTCATGTGACCTTGGAAAAATTATTAACCTCTCTGAGCCTTAGTTTCCTCATATGTGTAGGGCTTCTTTGAGAAGTAAAACAGATAATAGATGTACCAGAGTGCCTGGCCCATAATAATGGCCAAGTAAATAAAAGTAATAATACTTCTACTACTTTGAGTTGGGTGGTTTTCGTTTAGTACAACTGAGCCTCATTTTACATAGTAAAGAAATATTTTGTGTAAAGTTAACTTTAGTTGTTAGGGTCATATATTCCTATTAGATCCATCATTTCGTGCCTTTAATAATAGTCTTCACTATTACAAATTGAATTACTTTCAGCGATTGATTGAAGGACGAGGCTCTGACTTGTAGGTGGAGATAATGAGTGACAAGGCTTGAATAATCTTTCTAGGTTTTTTTACTTTCTAGAAGGCCTCATTTTGAAGCTGAGATGTTTGGAAGATGCAAACAAATGTATCAGCTCTCCTGAGACACACAGGTTGCAGACTCTTACAGATGTAACTTTAGCTTGTGTTATCTTGACATGTTGGTTTTATACTTAGGATAGCCATATATATAGATTGTCCAGAGCAATCTTAGTTTCCAACGTGTTGTACTATTGTGACCCCTAAGGTACACTCAGATTTGTTACATGATGTGTTATGCTTTTTGGTTTTGAACGTGAGATCAGTGTTAATACTACTTAGCTTTTCTTCATTATTGCTGCACATTATGACCTTGTTCCTGGATTCAACGTCTTGACCTTGATACTCATTAGCTTGAGTCTTAACTTGATTTCCTATCTCAGTTTCTCCATTCAATGTGCTTTTGTGAAATATTTTTGGAGCCCATCGATCATTTCTTACATTATAATATTAGTAAGTTCCTACCTATTTTGTGAATAACTTGTCTTTTTTGAGAAGATTTGAGTAATATGCCAAAATATCTTGAAAAAAAATTTTATGAACCTTCATGAAAACATACTAGAAGGTGTAGTCAATGGATCAAAATAGCCATTTGAATCTCTATGAGACAGTCAATTATTTTATGAAAGTAGGAATTTTTCTTGCAAAAATCCAGGCAGATTTTTAAGCAGGTAGTCTCACCAAAAGTGTGTCAACCCCCACTGTCCTTGAAGTCCATCCATCATTTAATAAAAACATTATACTTAAATGTTCCATTATAGGGGTTAGAAGTTAGATGTGGCAATTCTTGGGTATAGTGAATTAATGTTTTTAATGATCTAAAATTACATACCAGTTGGGTTTTAACATTTTTGATTGCCTAAGAAACAACTAAATCAGCCCTTGAGTTTTCTTTTTCATTGGCACTAATGATTGATTCGTACAATTGATTGGATGTACCATGTGGCAATATAAACCATCAACTGGACCTGCATCTAATATGATATTCCATTTATTCAATGCCATTTAGTGATTGTCTATTATATGTTCTGCATTAAGTTTGGAGTTGAGAATAAAAAGATACTAAGACATTGCTCCTAAATTCAGAGGACTCACTTTCCACATGATAACTAGTTGACTTGACCTATTTGGAGAAGCAATCATGCTATTCAATGGGAAAAGCTATTATTTGGAGTTGTATAACTCCAACAGAATAATTATTTGACTAAATTTTTCATCATTCATTTTGGACTGGTTGCCTTGGCAATGTGAACAAGTAACCTAAGACAGTTGAAAACTATCAAAGCATTTTGTTTTGGTCCATTCTTTTTCCATTGTCCAGATATGACTGCGGATGAAGAGAAGTTATTGAAGCAGTTCAGGTAAGAAATGATGATTGAATTAACCAGAGTAGCAGAAGGATAGAGAAGAGCAGACAACGTTGCGATAAATCTTGGAAGAGGAGATGTTGAAATTTGCCTTTGGATGGGATATGGGGCTGAGGATAAGTTAATTTTGAGATGCTCGTTAAATATCCAGGTGAAATGTTAAGGAGGTAGTTGAATTTTATAAGTCTTGGCCTCAAGGGAGAGGTGAGGTCTGGAAATGGATAAGTGCTCAGGTTCTTGTTGAGATACTTTTGCTTAGTAAGACTGATGTCCATGCTAAACTTGAGCTGAATTTGTTTTACTTTCGAGGGACATAGTTTAAGCAGTGTGTTCAGGTTGATAGATTGGTTAGGAGGGTGAACCTTAGAGTCAGACAGGATTGAGGTTTAGCTTTGTTTTTTATTTTCTACATGACCTTGAAGAGTTAATCACTCTGAGTCTCAGTATTCTCATCTGGTGATAAAATACTATCATATTTGTAAGGTTTAAATGAAATGCTGCATACAAGCATTTAGCAGAGTGTTAGATATATAGTAATCAATCTAAGGTGAAAGCAGAAAGTATGTAGTCTTTAAAAAAAAGGGTAACGAATACAAAAAGAGCACTTATCAACAGTGGTTAAATTAAATGGGATTATTTTGCATTAAAAATTGCCAGGAGAAGTTGTGAAAGACTTAGAAATGGGTAAAAAAGTTACTCCTGGGTATCCTACACTTTCCTAGGTTAGCTCCACCTTTCATTGTCTTTGAGTTATTTTATAGCTGTGTAAATCATAGAAAAATTAGTAATACAAAATGATTCCTGTTCATAGAAATCAATGAATTGTGTCCAGTGGAGATGCAATCTTCTTGTAAATTCACTTAAGCATCATGATTGCCTTTATATGTGTATCCTTTGAATTCTTCTTTGAACTGGCTGCAGCATCTTACTGGTTCCCTCATTAATTAGTGAGTTAAATAAGATCTTGAACATGTTTTCATTTTACAGTTATATGAGGGGTACGACTTTGTCTTTAAAAAAATTTACCCTTTAACAAAAACAGAGTAATTCTTGTCTATCACCTCTTAATTTGTTGAAGAAAAATTATAAGTATATGGGTATAAAAACAGAAGTTACTAAAATACTTAATTAGAAGGAGGGATGTAGATACGTGCTTTGATAAATGTTGTTCGATCTGGACCATATTTTCAATATGATAAAACATTAGTCAAGTCTTCAAATGCTTTAGGCAATGTTCCCCAAATGTGTCCTGTGAAACATGAATATATTAAGATATGTTTATAGGAGTTCTGGAAGAAAATGAAAGAATCCTAAATTCAAATTAGTTTGGGAAAAGACTAAGGTTAACCTGAGTTAGATAGACTTCTTTACTACAGATCTTCTTAGAGTCTTCACTAAATTAAACGCATTGTGAATATCCAAGAGAGAAAGATAATGTACAAAATATCCGAAACTTATAAGTCTGTAGAACCTTTCCTTCTTTTAATTTTTTTATATCTACTGACATTTTATTTCTCAAGACACATATTTCAACAAATCAAATTGTTTAAAATCCGATTTAAAGGAAAGCTTGTAAAATTTCCAGTAAAGAAATGATATGGACAGTCTAAGAACAGAGAAAAGGATAAGAAAGAATTGTTCTGGTCAATTCTGGTGCACAGTCATCTGGTTTCCAAGGACCTCCCTCATCTGTCTGGAGAGAATCAGCTGCCTCTGAGAGGGTCCCTGCTGGAGCAGAGCAGTGGCGGGGAACTGGCCATTTGAACCTTTCTATTTATGGGGTCACCTGGGTTCAGCTGTGATTCTCTCCCCAGTGGCCAGGCACAAACAGCACCACAGACCTTTTAAAATCTGCTGTAAAAAGACATCATGCTCTTACATTTCAAACATGACAGCTGTGCCTAAATTCAAACTGTTCTAATATATAGAGAAGTTGCACTGGCTGCTTAATATTTAAAGCCCATATACCTCAAGTAATTTAGAAAACAATTTAATGACCAAGGAAAGAAAACAGGAAAGTGGTATTTGATTCGGGGGCTTAGGGCTTAAAATGATTTGTCCTGGAATCTCTAAAACACATCAGGATAAAAAAAAAAATCCCATCTTATAGGGAATCATATAACTCTCCTACATTGGACCACAGTACTTTTGAAGATGTTTATTTAAATAATTAATCTGATGAATTTAAAATGTCTTAGTTTTCTGTTTTTCAAGTGATTTTTTAGCAAAAACTTCTATTATGATATTAAGACAAAACGTATATACAACATTCTAAAAGAATAAATGAAATAGGCATGACTTCCTCGTTAACGCAGTGTTTAAATGAGGTGTCTATGAGTTGAGCATTAACTGAAGGTGGTGGAATGTACAAGACAAATAGAGTTGTTCTTTTCACTTAAAGCAATATCTAGTCTGATGGAAGATTTAATAATATATGTAACAACAATATACACAACATACATGTAATATATACGTATGACAATAACATATGTAACAACAACAACAACAACAACAAACCAGTTGGAGAACAATTCACCAGCGAATGTAAACAAATGAGAAGTTGTGTGAATACTATCAGAATCCATGTAAGAAAGGCATCTGTGTAGGTCGGAATAGGGAGAATGACAGTGATGAGCTTTAAAAGAGTAGAGTTCCAGGAATATCAATCCAGGCGGGTGACTTCACAGGTGTGTGATGTAGGATGAGGGTAGCAGAGAAAAAAATAAAAGATAAAATAAAAGTTTTCTGTAACTAAAGGTTCATGCTGAGGAGTAATAGCAAATAATCAGGGTAATGCATAGTCAAGTCAGACAAGAAATTCTGAAGAATTTTGACATGTATTCATAATAATAAGCCACTAAACTTTATAGATCTTTTGGTAAATTCTATCTGTTTCAAAAGGAATACCTCTGATTATTTTCATATGTTTTTGATATATGTTAAAACCTCACTAACTCAGATAAATTGAGGGAGAGTTCTGTGCCAATTAGATTTATGGATTATGGAGAATTTATAAAAAAATCAGTTTTATTTCTTTTCTGTATTTATGATAATAATAACTACATGAAGACTGTGTTGTCTTGTTAAACTTCCTGAGACAATTACTACATTTTTGAAGAAAGATTTATAGTTGGAATTTGTTTTCCTGAATAATGCTTTCCGAAGGAAGAGGTGCTTTAAAGGATCATTTCTTTTTAAGTGTTTTAGTTATCATGTATATGTCTTGTTTTTACCACTGTTAATTAGCTAAGCGACCTTTTTCCTTATTATGTGGAGTCAAAGTGAATGTCATCCTAGCTGTGCTGGAGGTTTTCTGCTTGGTCCTCTGAGATACCTGTTGGGTCCTGCATCCTGCTCCATGCCCCAGGAGGCTGGCCTTTATGGCCTGCATCCATAGGTGCCCTTGCTTTCTCACTTCTGGTAGGGTTTGGCCAATGGGAGGTACCAACAGGAGCTCTGGAAGGTGGAAACAGGGTGTGTTCAGTAAGAGAGTTTATTCCCCAGCTCTCTCCCCGCCACTTGTTAACTGTGTCCTTGTACTGAAAGCCACAGCTTCTCTTGGGATATCCTTACCCTCTCGGGGTTCTAGGAACCACTTGCTTCCTTTGGTCTTCAGCCCTGGGAGGTAAAGGCCCTCTGCTTTCCTAGTCCAGGGTCCTGCATCATCTCTTGTTGGTTTTTATAGGGGTGTAAAGAATTCCTTTTAAAAACTGCCTCAACGGCCCTATTTAAGTGTGCCAACTGTTACTTCTGGGACTCTGACTGATAATATAGCTTTCATTCAAATTAATAAAAAACAGTAAATGGAGTCCAAAATATAAGATTTTACTGAATATGTGAAGATATTTCAAACGTGTTTCATAAGATACCTTAGTAAGAATTAATTCATCCAATTTCTTAGTTATTAAGTAACAGCTGAATGCCTACTGTGTGCCAGGCATTGTTATGTGATACGAACATAAGCAGTTCAAGATTCCTTGGTGTTTGTATTAATATTACATCAATAACAATAAATATTAATATACTATCCAATTTATATTAACACTAATAATATAAATATACTAATCATATTAATATTAACATTCACAATATGGGTTCTGATATATTCTCAGCTACGTAGAATGTATTGTCTTAAGAGAGATATCAATTAATACTTGAGATTTTTTCATCAACAGTAGGCACACATAGAGCATTTACTATATGCAGAGTATTGGGCTTATAGTCCTTAAAAGCACCATTTCACATTTTTTTCATATCTGAAAGAAAAGCGTACTAAACTTCTGGTTCTTAGAGTTAGATCATTTTGTGTTTATTATACTTCATAAATGTGGGATTCAGAATCTACGTAGCAGCACAGTGTTACTTGTGTAAGCACCAATTTATATAGTGTAGAACAGAGTACAAAAGGAGACAAAGACAAAGATAAAAAACGAAATCTCAGTTGCTTAGAGTATTAGCTTTCTCTTGTTCAATATTTGAGAAATCTTGGGGTCCTTTCGTGTGGGTAAATTTCTCTCTTTCAGGGCATTAGAATAGCATGTTAATTACAGCTTCACTGAGTTAAATTGCAAGAATTGTTTAGATATATATACTAAACTCTTTGCATGTTTGATCATCATAATATTTCTCTTAATTGAAAGTGACAAATATATTTAAAAACTCTGTTTATGAATTTCTTATTGCAGAAACATACAAACCAGAATCCAACTTTTTCAAACGTTTATTACAAATGATATTTTTTTCCTACCTCTGACTTTGGACATTTTTGAGGAAAAATAGATAAAAATGAAGATTAAACCAGGTATCTATCCCTTAAAATTTCTAGTAGATCTCTGACATCGGTGCAAACTTAGTTCAATCTTCCATATAAACAAGATGGCTTCAATGGCCATTGGTTACACTGACTATGTTAGTTGACTGTCAGCTATACTGATGCAAAGAAAAGTAGCTCTGTGCTTAGTCTCAAGTTAGCCAATGATTTAAATTACCCCAAACATTCAGTTTCCTAATTATTTTCTTTCCAGTATTTAGCTCTACTTTGGAATAGTACAAAATAGAGTGAAGTCATAGGTTTCTCAAATACTTATTAATGGCACAGTGAGATGTTTATTTTCCTTCCTGTAACGTCAGAATTGGAAAATACAATGGCTTTAAGACTTGGAGTTGACTATGAATCCATAGACCTTAATTACAGATATAATATAGATCATCACACCACCGCTCTACTTCAGGAGAGCTTAGGGAGGGAAGAGGAAAGGACATCTGGATTCTCAGATCAAGGTTGTCCATCAACAGTTCCTCAGACTGATAAGAAGTGGTTTAGCAAATCATAGGGACATTGGCACTGCCCAGCCTTCTCATAAGTCTTTTCACCACTGAACTCAATATAGGCCACCGTTCTCCAGGAAATCTAAACGTGAAAGGTAACAGGCCTCATTCTCCACACACACAGATTTAGTATTAAAAACATCATGACAATAAGGGCAGCAGCAGGAAACAAATGCAATTAGCAAGGGAAGCGTCAGTAAAACATTTAAACCCATATCTTTTATGCATTAGCTCAATGATTCATTTCAAATTTATCTTTTCAATTCATCTGTCTCCAGGTGTCCTCTATTTCATATCTAGATCTAATTTTTTTTTCATAGAATTATGTGTCACTGGAACAGCTCAGAAAATAAAATTTCACCCTCCCAAATTGTTTGCAGCTTCAAAGAGCATAATATGGTGTTATTTTTATACAGAAAGTCCTGTCTTTTTACCTTTGAGAGCAATTTTCTGGTTTTTAACTTATTATTACTATTTTGGGTCTTACATAAAACCTATCATTTCAGGGTTTTGCAATGTGCTGTCACATTAATTCTTATAATAGTATTTTGAGATCACTATTATCACTTAATGGAAAGAACATAATGCTTGTGATTTCTTTGAGAATTAATGCTGAGTAAATGACCAAAATCGAAGGGGTCTGATGATCAGTTATTTACAGAAACACCACATCCTCCCAGTCTATTATTCTACCAACTAGAACATGGTAGCTTTTCTTAGACAGATAGGCTAGATAACAATATAGTTCAGCAATAATATCCAAGATATTACTTTCTATACCTACTCTGGAACATATTAAAACAAACAAAATTATTTGCTGCTAAACTGCTAATATCAGGTTGTTTTAGATCTTAATGGGATATGGAAATCTTCTCAAATTTATATTCTGAATCCCCAAGGTTTCTTTTATGCGTAGATTATTGAAATACAAGTTTTTTTAAAACTCTAATTCTTCTTTTGTATTTTATTTTATTTACTCCATCGATTTAGTCTCCATTACCTTGAAATTCATTAGGCAACATCTTCTGTCTCTTGCTTTCGTACTTTTAAGGCTTCATGATGTCATGGGAATCCTCACATCTTCTCCAGAGATCACTATATAATGAATATTGTTACAATTTGTATTAAATAATCGAAAAAAAAAATCTCTGTAAAATCTCCCTCCTGTTCTAGAAGTGATGAAGGACAGCCACAGTGTGCCTAATGGCCAAGGGTCTTAGTTTAGCTTCCAAATAATTTCATAAGCTATTTACAGATTTTGGCAGGACTCAGTGTCTCCTGTTGTTAACCCCAGGTTAGTCAGTGGCAGTACAAACAAGGAGATTATTAAAACCTCTTTTAGAAATATAAAAGTATATCCATTTTTTAAAAAAAATTGCAAGACTGATCTACTTAATGCCAGTCATGCTCTTCCTAGTTAATTACTAATTTTTGAGAAAAAGACAGATATTTTAAGAATTTGTCGAGTCATGAAAATAGAAAAAATTTTGAACATTGCTGTTTTCTTTGTGAATGTCTTTTGAGAATAAATAGCACAGTTCCTTTCATAAATATTCTTTCCAAATACCAACTATTGCACTATAAAAGTATTACAACATATATTGCTTCTAATAGCATGTTGTAAATAACTTTAGGGTTGCTTTTATATTAGACTGCTTATCTGTTAATTATAAAATAGCAAGAAATAGAAAACAATGTTCACCACCTGAGCCAATGTGGTAGATAATATACTTAGATTTTACCACTTCTACTATAAAAATTGTTTTTATATTTAAAACTTGGTGTTATTCTTTCACATTTTTTTTTAGACTGGCACCTGAGCTGACAACTGTTGCCAATCTTCTCTCTCTCTTTTTTTTTCTTCCTCTTCTCCCCAAAGCCCCCCAGTACATAGTTGTGTATTCTAGTTGTGAGTGCCTTTGGTTGTACTATGTGGGACGCCACCTCAACATGGCCTGATGAACAATGCCATGTCTGCAGTGGCAAAACCCTGGGCCACAGAAGTGGAGTGCCCAAACTTAACCACTTGGCCACGGGGCCGGCCCCTGTCCTCTCCCATTTCAGTCAAGCAAATACTTTCAAGAACACCTTAAGAAAAATAATAATAGATGTGTTTTTGCATCATTGTTTTAGTATAACACTTTCTACGTATTTTATTTCTTCAAAAATATGTTTAAAATCTGAATGCACCCCACATCTCAAGCTATTGTTTTACTAAAATGGAAAATGAATAGGGATATTAAAAATGGAGCCTGACTTTAGATTTAATAGAGGCCATATGCACCGTTTTGTAGAAGCCATTATAACCACAGTATATACTTTAAAACTGATAGATTTTTAAAGGGAGATTACATAAGATTCAAAAGGAAAATATGTTCTCTAAAAATATTATTATCCCATCTGGGATAGAGAGTAAGGTGACTTAATTTTGGAATGTATCTTTAGAGAACAGATAATAAGACATCGTTTTTTTTTTTTTTTAGAAGCTTACTTTTTCTGTATGCCACATTTGTTCCTACTTCTCAAATTTACTGGCATCTCCTTCTCCTCCTCCTCCTCCAACATTTATTGATCATTAACTTTTTTGCATAGAAATATGAAGAATAAGATCCAGTCTTTAATCAGTTTAATTTGTGATTTAAAATCTGGTTGTAAGGGCAGGGTATTTACAATCAAGATAAACAATAATTCAAGTTAGCATATCTTAAGAGCTACAATATGGATGGCAACTGCATGACTTGAGGCTGCCCCTTCTCTCTTGTGCTCATTGATAACCATTCATGATACTTTCCTGCTGTGTATGGACGTGAGGAAGAATGAATCTTCTCTGGCCCTGAACTCCAAGTTGGTCTTGCCTGTGAATCAGCATTTTCACTCAAGATGGAACCTATTTGCTATTCCTGTACTATGGGGATGATACAGTGGTAGGACAGGAGTTCAGAGGAAGAAATGGTTAGATAAATGTCCACTAGAGAAGTAAGTTTTGAGCTTGTACTTAAAAGAGTCATATGGCCTAAATTAATAGAATAAGGGAGTAGGGCATTCTCGATTAGAGAACAGATGGGAACAAAGAACACAAGTGTCCTCACTTGTGGTGTGTCATGGAATGGTTCATAAACAAGTTGAACTGACAGCATTACAAAGGGTTGCAGACAAGACAGTGCCTAGCGAAGGAAATGGAACTCACCTTGTTGCCATATACTCTCCTTTGAGAGAGTTGTGTGCCAGAGATATAGATCTAGGAATCATCAATACAAATTAATAATCCTCAGGAATAGATCACATCAGATGGGGATATGTATAGAGTAAGAGAAAAATACCAGCCTTTGAGGGACTGGAAAGAACCTCGTAAAAGGAGACCTTGGAGCAGTGACAAGCAGAAGAGCTGGTCAGAGAGTCTCGAGAGGGCTTCTGGAAGGAGGGAGTGGTCAACAGTGTCAAGTGATCCTCAGAGCCCTGAAGATGAGGGCTGAAAAGAGTTGTTGAATTTCACAGCAAATCAAACAGTACAATTTTGGTGGAAAAATGGGCAGAGTAATTTTGGTGGAATAATGGCAATGGAAATGGGAGTGAAGGACAGAAGTCAAACTTTAGAAGGAACTGAAAAGAGGAAGTGAAGGCAATTCTAACAAGGAGGGCTATAGATCGTGGCTAGGAGACAAGGGCTTTGCTTGTTTGCTTACTTGTTGGTAAGCTTAAGAGAAGTTTTAGCATATATAAATGTTAACGGAAAGGAGCCAGTAGGGAAGAGGAGGATGAAGAGATGGGGTAATAGACAACTGATAGCTCCCAGAGCATGTGGGAAGCATTGAGATCTAGTAGAAAGGTGAATATATAAATAAGAATGGGAAGAATAAAGACATAGAGTCTTCTAAACTCTTACAAATGCATAGATGATGTAAAGCTTTGTGACCTCCCAAATTTAGATCTTTTCCACAGATCTCTCTCCTGAGGTCTAGTCTTATATAGCCAACTGTCTATGAGACTTTTATACTTGACTATCACAAAAACACATAAAATTTGACATGTAAAACATTCAATTATTGATCTTCTTCTCTTCCCACAATTCCTCGTAAGCAGGGAATGGTAGCACTATGCACTCCGTTGCTAGAGCTATAAATTTGTTTGCATTATATTTGACTCCTCAGTCTTCCTCCCTAAAACCATTTCTAATAAATCATTAGGTTCTGCTGTTTCTGCTTCCTAAATATCTCTATACTTTGTCTATTTTCCTCCTTCTTCACTGCCAGTGACTTAGTTCTGTCCAACATCATCTCTTTCCTTGATTACTGCAACAGCAAGGATGGCCTTCTTGCTTCCAGTTTTATGAAAATCTTTCCTTCTCCACTTCATTTTCTAGTTCACGGTCCCTTCACAGGGTAGGGGATCCAGGATCAGCAGCGAAACTAAACACCAAGTGGCTCTTTGAAAATATAGGTAACTTGGAAAATTCTATTATATTGTTAAGTGGAGTAATGGCTCCCCTCTGGTTCTAAAATGGTTTACAAGGTTTTTCACAACCTTTCCCATTTTTACCTTGTTTGTCTCATATCTCAAATCTCCAGTGATCCCTTAGGGAACATATTTCACCACAAGCACCTGGCCAACCGCTCTTTGTTCTTTACTGCTGTGCATTATAAAAATCACTTCCTCTGGTAAGCTTTCTCTACATCCAACAGTCTGGTTTAGGGGTCTCTCTTATGCGCTTCCCACAGCATCTTAACCTTCTCCTATCATTATGTGTGCTTATCACTCACAAATTAGTTTCCTGTTTCTTTGTTTGTTTCCCAAGGGCACTCTAAGAATTCGAGGCTAGGAACTGTCGTTCATTATTATATCCACAGTGCCCAGTACACTGCCCAGTACATATTTATCCCATAAATATGTATTTAATTAAATTGAATCTGTCAATGATGTGCAGGATAAATTAAAGGAAGGGATGAGAGAGAAATTGAACGTGGGGCTGTTAGGAAGCCACAATGATTTCATATCCTCTATTTCTTTCATTTGCAAATCTAATCAGAAGTATACCCAGAAAAAAATAACCTTTATTAAATCAAGTTACTGGTGTTATTATTTACCAGGTTGTCCCCCACTGGGTTCTTAAGCCTTGACTGCAATGATCAGGTATAGTCCATCCATTTGAAAAATATAGCAATTCATGAACAGATTTTATCTTAGAATCCTATTAAGATGATAAAGGAATTAGTTGAGAATGAAGAGTTGAGAGCCATAGATATTTTACCATATAGTAAACCTAAGCATAGTTATTTACAATGTAATGTAAATGATATACTATACGTTTCTGATGTAAATTTCAAATTCCTCTCATTAAGGAACCAATGATAAACACTTGGACAGGTGTAGTTAAAAATGACACTTTTTAAAATGCTTTTCCTTCTCTGGCAAATTCTACTTATCCTTTTCTGTGCTGCTCAATATTCATTTTCCACATGGGTCTGTGGTAGGCTCTCCCTTTCTTGATTTAGGGCCATTTTCACTATTTACAGAAAATTCGTAGTCTTTGCATATGAGGGTTCACTAAGTTCACTTTAAATACTGAGTTTTAATCAATGGGGGCTTTTAAGGAGGTATCATCTCTCAATTACGCTCTGTAAAATGCCAGCCCTAATTACTTATTATCTTGAAATGGTTTCTTTTTCTACTGACATGATTTTCTAGCACTTTGGGTTTTGCTCCTGGGCCCTCAATTGCTCAGAGGAGAAAGGGTTTCATCTTACACAGGTTTTTGCAGGAAGATTATTCTGAAAGGAGTCTGAGGTGAAAACAGTTTCCTCTTGGTCAGGAATAAGGGCTTCTTGCTATATGCTAACTCCCTTCACTATCCCCTTTCTTTTCTCATTCTCCATCTAGCAAGTTGTAAATATCACAGTTTAATTTCAGTAGTGTGGTGTCAATTAAACAAACATACTCCTTGCCTGATCATTTACATTTATGAACAACCCATATGGATATATAGGAACAATTATGCATGAATAAGCAGAACCTATTTTAAAAAATGAAATGAATTTACATTATTGGAAAAAAGAAAATTTTAATAAAGTATGTTGGAGACATGACCAATTTTTCTACATAATCTTTATATGAACTCTTTATAATGAGGTCCATAAAAGAGAAATAGATTCCCACTCCCCAATCCTCTGCTATCTTCTTGTCTTTTCCACGGCTTTACATCTTAGGAAAAAGGGCATGGAAAAGGGAGTTAATATTTCTTCATTACCTTTTATGTGCAAGATAGCCTTATGTATTAGTCATCTCATTTTTAACTTTCACAAAAATTCTATTACTTCTAGTATTCGTATTTTACAGAGGAGGAAAAAAGAGGATCTGGGAGGTTAAGTAGTATTCTTGAAAAATGCACAATGAGTATTTATTAAAGGTCTGTTACCTTAGCATGGACAGCGAGACAAGCATAATTCCTGCCCTCCCAGAGAAAATAATTGAGCAAAGAAAAAAAAAGCTATTTTCCAGGCAAGTACAGCAATGTGTAAAGAAGTTCAAGACATTAGTACAAAACGAATAAACAAAAAACAAAACAAAGCAAAACAAATCCAAAATAGTGTTTTAGATCCTGAAGAACTTAGAGAAGAAATATCTTTGGAATAATTGCATGAGTCCAAGGCAGGAGAGCTTGTTGTGGTGACAAAATACATTGAACTTCATGTTGCAGAGGTGGGTCATGTGTGTGACGACTAGGCAGTAAGCCAATGGGAGGGAGGCCTAAGGCCTTGGTGCCAGATATTAGAGAGCTAGGATTTGAATTCAGACCTATCTATTCCAAGCCTGCATGCTTTCACTATATCACCTTGCATTCACATATTTAATAACAGATATTTGAGAGAGGAGTTAGTATTGTAGACATTAATGTACTCTGAAAACTTTCTGGAAACCTCTTTTCTATAGACTTAGCAGCAAAGCAGGGACAAAATTGCGAAGTACGAAACATTGATCTTTGGTGTCCCGTTCTTCTTTTTGTATCTCCTCAGTTTTCTTCCTAACTTCTCTGCTTTGCTTTACCAGCTCATTGTCCAAGTGTCTCATGGTTCTACATACGATCTATACAGAAACTAGAAATTTAAGTTATTTACTCACCAGCCTATCCAAGTTCCCTACTAAAAGAAAACTGCATTGTTGGAAGAGACACATTCCAACATACCCAAAGAAATGGGTTAGTGGGGCAACCAGATGACATTTTCTGTGTAACCCAAAGCAACAACTTCAAAAGTTCATATGGAGGGAAGAGCAGTACTGGCTAGAGATTAAGAAAATATGAGTGTTGCCACAAAAATCTTCAAATTCCCCTCCAATTCCAATGTTTAGGAAGATATTTTATTTACCTATGCTTATATTGGAAACGTGCTAAGAAGTCCAGAGTTTGTGGAAGTGGTCGAGAAATGGCTTCAGCTTCAGAGATGGTCCCAAGATACTGATCCAGGCATCTTCCTATTCTATACTCTATATGGGTATCTGAATATATTTGCCTAATTTTGGGTATGGATGGGGAAAGCTGGAAGAGATTAGATATGGGATCCAGATTTTCTCTGTTAGACTGTGTGTTCAAATTTGGCTTGGTTTAGTAATTATAAAATGACCTTAATAACTGGTTCTGTGCCTCATGTCAACTGTTGGTCATGTCAGTCCACTTTCTGGTGGACAGGAAGCCACATCCCTACAATCACCATAATAATTAACGTTCAGGAGGTCCCAGTGGAGCAGCGCTGATTAAACTGGTCAACTCTATATTCAGTTTTCAAATCAGTCAATCCACTCGCTATTGGGAATGCTTGGTTGATTACTGCTTACACAGCATCTATTTTTAAGGTATAAGGAGGATTTGAATTTTTAGTAATGGCCATTTGACACTCTTTTTCCTGCTAAATTTTCATTAAAAGGCATATTTCTGATAAACATATGTATTTTAATCAATCATAATTTTGTGGCTGTCAATCCTGGGTATAACCTATACCAGTTGTCTTCCCTTTATCATCATTGGTAACTAGGAGCAAATTTACCCTCGCACGGATGGAAGGGGGTTATAATTATTTCAACATTTCCAGAAAAATATTCATAGAGGTTCTTATAAACATGGTTATGAGGTCAAATAACTCTGGGAAATGCTGGCTTTTGTAAAGATTTCTCAATTCTAAAATTTTAAAAAATCTTTAATAGGCTAATAGAAGTTCTGGGTCTCAAAGAGGGCATTACAAGATGCTGAGTTCTCCAAACCTGTGTGACTATAGAAATCCTTTTTACTAGAACATCTTATTAGATCGCCAAAGGGAATAGACTTTGGCGGGTGCTGGATTAAGCATCCACTCAGCCAGTTTCTAGTCACTTCAGTATTTAGGGCTTTCCTTCCAGAGTGCTGAGCTGACCCTGCATGACTTAGTTGCTTGGAAAACAGTTAAAAATATTTTATTCTCTAAAATGTTTCTTCTCTCTGAAGATTTCTGAGATCTAGTTTGTTGGCAAAATTTTGAAATTGCCATATTTGCCTTTGGTATGTTCTCAACATTCTTTATAATGCTTTTCTCTGTCTTCACTGTTTCCTCACTTTCTATAAGCTCATCTATTGACATCACTTCTTTTTTTTGTTTTTTTTGAGGAAGATTAGCCCTGAGCTAACATCCACAGCCAATCCTCCTCTTTTTTTGCTGAGAAAGACTGACCCTGAGCTAACATCCATGCCCATCATCCTCTATGTTATATGTGGGACACCTGCCACAGCGTGGCTTGACAAGCACGTTGCGTAGGTCTGCACCTGGGATCTGAACCGGTGAACCCTGGGCCACCGAAACAGAAGGCGTGAACTTAACCTCTGTGCCATGGGACCGGCCCCTTGACATCACATGTTTTTCTTCTTGCTTTATAAAGTCCAGAGTCATCCACTTATACCCTTTCAAGGATGTAGCCTCCCATTGAGGTACTTCACTCAGGATGAAAACGCTCAGTCTCTCCATCATCACAGTATGCTTCTGTGGTGCTCCATTGCAGCCCAGCCTCCAGTTAGCTGCCAGGTAACAAGTAACCTGTTCTATGGTAATGTGTTAATGACTGATAACTAGCTTAAAGGTGTTCGTTGATGGAGAGGAGCCAAGGACATCTGTGTTTATACTCCAATAAAAGCAAATGGCTCTTTAAACTGGGACTTCAGAGACATCAGCAGAGTGGGAGATATTTTGGGTGCAGAGATCTTAAGACCCCTCAATTAATATCACAAAAATTCATGGTCTGAAGAGTAGCAGAACTCTACTTTTTTTTCCATCTAATTTTATAAATGTAAGACACACTGGAATGATAATAGAATAACTTTAAAAAATCTAAGTTTCATTAAGTAGTGAAATATCTATGAGACTCTCATTGTAAACGAATGCCCCAGAAAACAAATAAGTACCTGAAGAACACAAAACGCATGGTCAAATATGGTACTCTGCTAAAAATATTCACTTTCAGCAATGTTTTAAAAGTTAGGATGATATATAAATAGGAAAGTTTACATGTATTCAGATCGCATATACAATCCTCAAACAAAATTAACTTGAATATGCAAATGTTTTATGCTAAGACATCCATCAAGCTATAAACCAATACCTCAAGATGACTTTCTAGTTGGCCTCAGAGTTCTAATTTTCCTGTCTAGCTAGCAAGATATTCCAAACAAAATTATATCCTAGATGTTTTTTGACTTAATAATGACATGAAATGTAACAACAGACTCAGTAATACCAGAATATTTAGTGACTAACAACATTACCATTTTATCACTCTGACCTTAAACATCCATCTGGGAAAACATACAGGGAGATAGTTATAAATCCTTTAAAAATAATGCCCCCACATTTCTCACACTGGAAATAATGTTCTGCTTTGATGGGTTGCTTTGCTTTGTTTTGTTTTCAAAGGACAAATTCAGTCTAAAGAAAAAAGTCAGTATTACTAAAAGTCTCTTTTATTCCATATGCATTCACTTCCTCCGAAGAAACAAATTCATTAAAGATAGAAATATAAGAAACACCCCTGTATTTATATTGGATATAAGTAAGACAATATAATAAGTAACAAATAATGGACAAGTTAATGTATATAGGTTTGCTCATCTTAAATATCCTCATATTAAATGAATTTATTAGTCCTTTGTTATTATCTATGACTCTCCTGGTAAGGTGGGTTTTTACATTTCTGTTATTTAGGGTTTTTACATTTCTGTTATTTAGGGTTTAAGGTTGGGATTTCAGGGACGTTTAGGGTGGGAGATATTTTGAGTGATACCTGTTATTTCCTGAAGCTGCAATGAATTTCTACTCAGTATTTTAACTTTAGAGAAGCATTCTAATGATATGTGAGCATTTTAAAGCTTTGTTGGCACAATACCAAATGCCATGCTTGTTAGTGTAAATTTCTTTCTTTTATAGGTTCCTCCCACAGTACTTTTTAAAATATCTGTATAACTTCAGTTATGACATTGCTTCACAATTTTTCTGGTTAAACCTGCGTGTACATTTCTTTCTTACCTGACCGACCAAGTTTCATCTTCATCTCCAGCTCTGAGCACAGTTCCTGGCACACAGCGTTGAATTCATGAAAAGTGATGTGGCGGCAGTTCCTGTGGAAAGAATCATGAATTGGAATGCCCTCTGAAATATTTTGATGCAAATAGGTGTCATTTCAAATTAAGGCAACAATATTCACGCTCTAAACCCATCCCGAGTCTAACACATCACGGATAACCAGACTGAACTTCCAACTATATCTAAAAAAGGTTTTTCTTTATGTTCCTTTGGGAAAAGAGAGTCACCAAATAGTTCTCTATCTTCGCTGCATCTTCCCTCTTGTATTTTTTTTCCCATTTGGTCAGTGAGACAGCAGTATAAAGTATAATTAATATCTTACATGTATACATTGCTTTACAATTTACATAATGCTTTTGTGCATATTATTTCATTTAATCCTTACCACAAAGGAGGTGAGGCAAGTATTAGCGTCTTGATTTGACAGTGGGAATAACTAACCTACAGCAGTACTGTGAAATCCAACAGTCACACTAGCAGAGGCTGCTTTTTGTCCCCCAATATCCAGTTCCCCCTTTTATACAAATAGAATTGCTGTTATCTTGCTATGTGGCTGCCCAGTTAATGGCTCCGGTTTCAGATTTCCTTACAGCCAACCATAGTCACATGACTGAAGTTCTGACCAATGGAAAAAACTAGACACAATGGGTTCAATTTCTTAGTTATATCCAGATAATGAAAGAATCCTTCTCTTCCTCTTTCCTCTTTTTTTGATGACCTAAATGCAAAATTGTCATCTTGGACTATATGAGTACAGGCAAAATCCTAGGAATGTCAGAGCAATTGGATGGAAGGACCCTTAGCCCTAGGTGACCTCATGGAGCAAAGTCACCACCTCGTCAGCTCAGAGATGATGTAAAAGTATATGCGAGAGAAATACACTTTTATCTTTTAAAAGACATTCTCATTTTGTATCTCACTTACAGCTGCTAAGCCAATATCAAAACAGAAATGGTAACTGAACAGAAGACGCATTTTTAATGGATCCATGATTTGTTATGATGCTTGTACATGCAGGCCCATTTTTGTACAGGGTTAACTATCAATCTGGGAGCTCTCCATATGTGGGCGATGTAATTTGGAATGAACTGCCTTGTAGAGTATTTTTTACTTTCATGTTAATCAAATAATCTTTATTTTTGTGTCTTTTCATATGATGTAAAATAGTGAGGGGTCTTACCAATATGTTCCTCATCTACAGTTTCTCAAAAATTTATATTTTTATACTTTTCCTTCACATTCATTTATTGCACTTCTCTCAGAATCTAACATTTTGGACAAAAGATGTGCTCATGCTGGTACCGCTTTTGTCTTACTCTTTTCTCTTTACTGTGACTACTGTCTGATTTGAAAAGTAGTAGTGAGAATTTATTGGACTTTTCCCTCTCCACACAGAACAAGGAGTAATCAAACATGACTATTTGGGTAGGATTACTGTGATATGAGTATCCAACATCACACCGCCAACAATTTGCTGGAAGATTTAACTTGGCAAATAAAAATTGAAGTTTTGTGGGCTCATAGCAGTCACGTATTGGACAATCTTTTTAATAACTGTAAAGCCTCGAAGTTTCTTAGTTCAATAGTTTTTCTGGAAACAAAAGCAATATTTTTGCTAATTTAAATATTTTAAACCAGGTAGAAATATGTTCAACAGCTTGATATTTCTTTTGCATTGCAAGGTTAAACTTTATTTAAGGTTTATTTAGATTTTTGCTATACTTTGGAAATGGACTCAGTCCTTTGAGAACATGTTTTTATTTTGGTTCACTAAGATAGCATCCACTCTTTAGTTGTAAATGTTAGATTTTTATAAATAAATAAAAGAGTGGATGCATATGTTTTGGATAACTATTTTTTCTTAAATTTACGATGTAAGCATGGTGTTATAAAATGATACGACTTTTCAGGGGGAAAAACACAAGGCCTGAAAGAGAGCTTCATAATTGGCATTATATCTCACATTAAAGGAATCTATTTTATTTAGTAGTGAACATTATTTTAAACATATCTGACCTTTCACCTATATTCTTGTTCAATGGAAGAATGCCCTAATTCTCCATCATTCCTCAGTGATTTGTGATTTCCTTCAAGGTTGTAGCCCTTTGGAAATGCAGACTTTCTTTTCCAGGATATAATTACAAGACCACTTCCTCCTTCCCTTTCTTTATCTGTATTATAATATTTAGTCTTACAGATTTCCCTTTGCTGTGAATGATCAGTAATCCATGGCATTTAGAACTAACTTAAAGAATTTGAAATCATCCGCTTTTTGCTTTATTGCAACTTAGCAGAATCTAAGGAAATGTGCAGGCAGAAAACAGATATGCTTCAAGAATAAAGAGCCCTCTGTGATACCATCGCCACAATCACAGTAATAAACTTAACCAACACTTCCCAAAGTTTCTTCATGTCCTTTTGTTTTGTGTGTGTGTGTGGTAGGAACATTTAACATGAGATCTACCCTCTTAACACATTTTGAAGTGCACAATACTCTATGGTTAACTATAGACATTATGTTGTACAGCGGATCTCTAGAACTTTTTCATCTTCCGTAACTGAAACTTTCTACCCATTGAACAACTCCCCATTTCTTTTCCCCCAGCTCCCAGCAGCCAACATTTGATTCTCTGCTTCTATACATTTGACCATTTTAGACGCTGCACTTAAGTGGAATCATGCAGTATTTGTTCTTCTGTGACTGGCTTATTTCAATTAGCATAATATCCTCCAGGCTCAGCCATGTATTTACAAATGGCAGAATCTCCTTCCTTTGTGAGGCTGAATAATATTCTATTGTACAAGTATCGACCATGTTTTCTTTATCCATTTATCCATCAGACACTTGGATAGTTTCCATATCTCGTTTATTGTGAATAATGCTGCCTATTATTCTTTAGATTAAGTTTTCAGTTCATTTGTCTTTGAATAAAACAGATTTGGAACTTTCCCTACTACTCAAAATGTGATTCAAGGGCCAAGGGCTTAGGTATCACCTGGGAACTCTTTAGAAAAGCAGAATCTCAACCCATCACAACTCCCTAGGTGACTGGTGTTCAGCTTTAAAATTTGAGAAGCACTGCTCTCGAAGACAAGCCCTCAGACTTCCCAAGTGAGTGTGTATGTTTTTAAATGGAGATATTATATTTGGTGATAGAAGTGTCACTTATCTTTGTTTTTGTATTATGATAATGAACTTCAATGTATAATCAATAAGATCACTTGTGAATTGACCTATGCAATTGATCCAGGGCTTTTCTTGCTCCTGAATTGAAAATAATCAGACCTCCCTCAATAGCCCTGCTTTAGCTGTTAGCCATACTTCACGGAAACTTGTGACTCCCCATAACTGTGTGTCCTTTGAGGAAAAAATTTTTTTTCTTTTAAACTCCAGTTGGAAAGATGGCAGGGTGCTAATACATTCTATGGCAAGCATACTTTACATTAGGGGAAAAGAGTTTAAGTTAAATTCCTTACCTCTGTTCTCTTTCAGGTCTTAAATAAGCAAGCTTTTTCACTTCAAGCTCTTTTCTTTAGGGCAGTGCAGTGGGCATTGCCATGGAACAGAAGAGCCCAGGAGGCAGACTTCCTGGGCTACCCGTGTTTCTAGAAGGTACATCATAGAGTGTCAACAAATCCTAGTCTTTCTCATTTGGGCAGACTGTGACAAATCCTATTTTAATTTGACGATTCGGCCAAATGAAGACTTAATAAGTGATAGCTTATTAATAAGTTCTAAGTGGTAACTATGAAGTGATAATAAAATAAAATAACTGATAATTATGAAGTTTATTTGTTAATTTTTTACGACATTATTAAATGATGAATAAAAAATGTTTGAGGAGTCAAATTGGTAAACCTTTTGTTTGAATCCATCAAAATTGCTCACAGAATTTCAGAACAAATGCAAATAACATTTTTCTTTTTTTTTTTTAAAGATTTTATTTTTCCTTTTTCTCCCAAAGACCCCTGGTACATAGTTGTGTATTTTCAGTTGTGGGTCCTTGTAGTTGTGGCATGTGGGATGCCGCCTCAATGTGGCCTGAGGAACGGTGCCGTGTCTGCACCCAGGATTCGAACTGGCGAAACCCTGGGCTGCTGAAGCAGAGCGCGCGAGCTTAACCACTCGGCCACGGGGCCAGCCACGCAAATAACATTTTTCAAGCGCTATTTCCTTAACAGGGACAATAGTGTTCCTAAATAAATTTTAAAGGTGGTATTTTAAACAAATTAATACATACTTATGGTAACAATCAAATACTGCAGAAAAAGCTGTGCATGATGAATTGCCACTGTCTTCCACCCTTTTCTTCCAAATTCTAAATACTGTTCTCCAAAGACAAACTTTTTTGCTATACAGTCTTTTGTGTTTGTTTCCTCTATAACTCTAGATAATATACTTATTTGTCTATTTCTTGAATAAAATTTAGATAATATATATTGACTCGGTGATATGAAGGATGAGTATATTTTTCACACTAACTCCTTTCTACTCTTAAATCTTAACATTTCTTATTTTTAATCCTACTGGAAAAGTTTAGTATATCTACATTTCCAGTTGCTGGTTGATCGACTTTTGATAGTATCTGTTAGTTCTCCGCTTGTGAAGTGAAAATATTGTGTCTTAGTCTCTTCCTCCACCTTTTTCCCTGCCTCCCTCCCCCATCCTCTAGTCCCATGGTCTGTCACTTACACTTTTACTTTGTTGAGGTTGTTACTATTTACATTGTATACTGAAACCATAAGCAGGTCCTGAGTACTTTGTCCTTAGTTGACAGGATTATTTAAGTACCTGTGATCAGCATCTAATGACTATGAAAATATTGCTGGGTGTGGAGCCAGGTAGTTGCTAAGATTGCATTTCCTTGTCCATAAGTATAGTACCACTTGAAGGAAAATGACCTCCCTAATGATGTCAAATGAATTCTCTTTTCTTATATTCTATCAACTGCTTGTAATCATGCCACATTTTAGTTGGTTTCATAACTGTACCATTAATTGTTTTTTGTTATTGTTTTCCCTTTCATTTCTACTATTTTTGCACAATTTACCTTTATCACAAGCTCAATATTTTAGATTTTTTGTTATATACTCTTGATACTGAGAAGTGGGCTCACTCAGCCTGCCAGATCTGAACCAATTAATCACAATGAGTTAGAGATCAGGAAAGGAAGTTTAATTAGATTAGTTGACAAATTGGAAGACAGGTGACATGTCTCAAAAACCCATCTTCAAGAGTTACAGAATCTTGAGGCAGTTATATAGGGAAAATGGTGAGTAAGGAGGGGGTTTCCTTCAGGCATGACGGACTCCAGGGTCTTTCATTGTTCCATTCTTCTGTCAGCTGTGATGGATACCTTGTAGCGTGTTTCCCACCTGTGGTCAGCCTGTTCCTGGAGAGAAACTCATAGAACAAAGTTTTAATTTATCAAGCTATCAGTGAGTAAATACGTAAGCAGGAGGCCATAAATTGAGAGAGTATGTGAACTTTTTAGAGTATGTGCGGAATGAGGAGTAGTCACAGAGGAGGGGCTGGGGCCATTTAGTGAAAAGATGGCCTCACTTTTGCTCACTTACACTCTCTGCTATCAAGCAGGCTTCTTTTCCCCAAAGATGACTCTTGTAAAATACATCCATCCCTCTCTCCTCTTGCTTGAATCCCACAGCACAGCAATTGCCTTGGAATTTTCCTTAATTCTATTAGGTTGACCTCTCGTTCTCTTTCTCTCTCTTTCTTTTGCTTTACTCCCTTTTTTGTTGTAGCATACTCTCAAGTAGTTCTATAAAATACTGAACAAAAATAGTAGTGGTAATAGTAAAACTTAAAATAAGATATATACTCTTTGAGCATGTCAGAATTTATCTTTATTCTGTCTTGATTGGTATTTGGTCTTACCATAGAATTCTAGGCTGAAAACTATTTTCCCCCTCAGAACTTTGAAAGCATTCTTTTCTTGTTTTTGACAACCAGTGTTGCTGCTCTCGAGTTAGATGCTAGTTAGTTGGCTTGTTTGATTCCTCTTTCGAAGCTTTTAGGATCCTACTTTTTTCTTTGATGACATGACTTGTCTAGCTATACATCTATTATTTTCTTTGCCCTTGGCATTCAGTAAGTTTTTTCATTTTAAAGACTTGTGTCCTTTAGTCCTAGAAAATTTCTTCTAGCATTTTGTTTGATATTTTCTTTCCCTCCATTTACTCTCCTCTTTCCCTCTGGAATTCCTGTTAGTGTAACTTATGACCTCTTGGATTGGTCTTCTCTGTCTCTTATGACTTCTCTACCTGAGTTGGTAGGCAGAATTCCAAGATGACTGCCAAGATTCCAGCCCCCTTGTGTACATGTCCTGTATAATTCTTTCCCCTTGAGTGTGGGTAGGACCTCTGAATAAATGAGACAATGACTCCCTTAAGTATGTTAACTTCTGTGGCAAAGGTGCAAGGACAGTCATCATTACTGATTACATTTACATTTGACAAGACTTCCTACTAGATTGAGGAGGGATTCTGGCTTTGAAGAAGTGAGCTGCCTTGTTCTGAGAGGGTCATGTGGGTAAAACCTGAGGGGAACCTCTAGTAGCGGAGAGTGACCCTTGGCCAATAGCCAACAAGAAAATTGGGACCTGAGGCCTACAACTAGAAGGAACTAAATTCTGCCAGCATCCTGAATGAGCTTGGAAGAAGAGCTCAAGTTCAGAGGAGAATCCAGTCTGGCTGAAACCTTGATTTTAGACTTGTGACATCCTGAGAAGAGAAGTCAGATATACAATGCCTGGACTTCTGATCTGCAGGAACTGAGAGATAGTAAATGGTGTTGTTTTCAGCCATAAGTTTGTGGTAATTTGTTACACAGCAATAGGAAACTAATACACTTTGTATTTTTGTTCTTTACTCTGGGAGTTTTATTAGATGTTATTTTCCAGTCTTTCTGTAGTTTATTTTTCTTAGGAAATCATTTTTTTTTTTAAATCTTCAAAAGCTCCTTCTAGTTCTGTGGTTTTTTCTTTTTCACAGCATTCTGTCTTTGTTTTAGGGATGTGATTCTTCTGTAGTAACTGAGCATACTGGAGTTGTTTTAAAGTTCTCTCAGTACCCTTAATAATCTCTCCTTTTCAAGGGTCAGTTTGATATTTCTCTTTCATGTGGTTAGGTCTCCTAATAAGTCCAGTAAGGTTTGGTTTGCAGGTCACACTTTCAAAAGTAGTGGGTTACTAACAGAACTTCTTTTGCTGTAGAAATGCTTTTTCTAGCACTTCTTCAAGGTATCTCTCTCGAGTAAGAATTCTGAAGGGGAATCCTGTGTGGGCCGGGGCAGACTATGTTGATGGACTCCCTCTATGTTTAGAGTGAGGGCGCTGTGAGCCAACTCTTTTGCAGTTGGAACTGTTATTGGCTCAATGAGAAGAGCTCTACTCTGGAGCATCAATATTCACACCAGCTTTTCCTAAACTTTTCGATTTTGTTAGAGATCATCTTCTGTTTTTGTACCCTGGATTTAAGTGACAGATGCTTGTGCTTTGCATGGGGTTGAGCAGGAGTTGGAGGGTGATGAAGGTGCCTACTTGTGCTATGTTCCCATATGCAGACTTCAATTATCCTCTCTTGGTTTTTCTTTTCTTCTCTTCCTTTTTCTTCCTTCCTTGACTTCAGTTCATTGCATATCTGGATCATTGGTTTCTTTCTGCATAGCTTTCTCTTGCTTTATTTTATTTTACTCTTTTCCATTCATTCCTTAGCCCACCTTAATTGTTCTTCTTTTCATAGATACTCACTCTAATACATTTGGCATATGAATATATATACATATATACTCTTATAAACTATGTTTTTGGTGTGTATGTTATTAATTTACACTTAATGTATTGTGATATAGATCTTATTTTCTTTCTTCTCACTCAATACTCTGTTTTATAGATCTCCACATGTTGCTTGTATGTATATCAATTTCTACATACAAAAGTCTGTTTGCATGGAATTTAGGCTTAGAGGTGTAGGCAGAGAAGGGTGTCACAGAGCAGAGAGCTACTATCTTAAATTGAGGCCACATGATCTAAATATAGCCAAGAGGTAGAGTAAAATTAAATCCGGAAAACCTAGTTTGAGCTCGAGATACAGCCAGGCTTAGAGAGATCTACAATTAGACTGTTCAGTTATTTGAAGGAATATGTTCTCCTTTTGCTTAAGACAGTTTGGGTTGGATTTCTGTCATGAGCACCTGAAGATTCCTGGCAATATATGTTCCAAAGTGTATATAATACAAACATAAAGGAACCAAATGTTTCACTGGGTTTAAAACAGATGCTTTATTGTTGTTTTACCTTAGCTCCTAAGTAAAGATGATAATCTTGTATTGCCTACCTTTATATTATGGCTTATATAGTTCTTGGGAAGCATTAACCTAGTCTTAAATAATTTAAAATTATTTTAAGACATATTGTCAAATATGTATGCATGTGTTTAGGTTCTACAATCCTATTAAGGGAATAAAAGTGTTTCTCATTTGTGGTCATCTTAATCCGGGGCAAGGATCGAAGTTTTTGTATTACAGGCATTTAACATCTTACTTTTCTTCAAAATATGATGACTATTCTAAACGAAATGACCATGTAACAATCTCTAAAGTCAAAGTTAATCTTTGGTTTTATTTGCGCATATATCTTCAAGGAACATCTATGACGTTTAGGAAGGAGAAGGTAGTGTTGCTTCAGTAAATGTCATTCTTTCCATAAAGTCAGTACTGAATTTATTTTCTGTGCAGGGTGTCCTCTGTAATTAGAAGTTTCCTTGTTCAGAAAGAAAAGAAAAGGTGTGTTGGTCACCTCCCATCCCTGGAATTTTTCACTATATTTTGAATGTTAGTTTTATTTCTTTTTACCATTATCATTTTTGAACTAATATTGTTTTATTTGTTTTTTTCTTTGTTTCTCAACACTCATATGACATCATATCCTAGCGTATGTACATATTCATAACTGGGGTATGTTCCTCGATAGAGACTGCTGCTCAGTCGTTTACAGACAGAATTATCCATATATATTGTTACTTATTTCTCATACATAATTTTAAGTGTGCCTACTTTGATTACACGAAAGAACTTAAGATTTTGTCTATACCCAGTACGGAAGATTTATTATTATTTAATATAATGTAGTTTCTCCTTTGCCCAATCACTACTGTATTTCTTTCCATTATCTTGCATCTTGGATATAGCGTCTTTTCACATTCTCATGTTATATTTTTCAATTTATATGCTCTGTTACATAAGTACATAATATTGTGAAATGAAATGTTTTCTGAATCATCTACAGCAAGGATTAGTAAGTGCGGTGGTTGTAACTCTGCAGACTCTGTTATACATTCCTTCTTGCACATCTCCAGTAGGGAGCAAAAACATGGTGGGCTGCAACAGTCACTTGTCTTATCATGACTTGATTTTCTGTTTTTTTTCCGCTTGTCTTCAAGGCTCATTATTGAAGGATTTGATCTCACATTAAAATCAACTATCCAGGAGAAGTGTTAGAAACTAACAAAAATATCATGACTTCCTTCTTAATAAAAACTAAACAGCTTCATGTTATTCTTTTGCTCTTGCAACTCAATTACATTTGGGAAGCTGCATCTGAAAGTATGCTAACTTTTTTCTTTAATTTTCAGTACTACATGCTATATCTAAGTGATATAATATGTTTTATGTTTTTGCTAAAAAAGAGAAGGCACATATTATCTTTTAAATTAATGTTATTGTTTTTCTGATTAGATATAGATTTATACTTACTGTTATTGGGGTTCCTTTTTCATCTTTTAGGAAAGTTAAATTCAGAAAGAATCAGAATGGGATAGGTGACATAATGGACAGGAACAGGCTGAGTGATACTTGAACCCAAGCAGAGTCTTCTACCTTATTCTTTCACTCCTTGCTCTTTCAGCATGAAAACCTTGTTTTCAGTGTGAGATGGAGCTCTCCAGAAGGCAAAGAGACCAGTGCTGCTGCTACTTGGCAGCACTGTGGCCCTTTTGCCATTGTTTTATGAGTGTATGATTATTTCATGTTATTTTACCTAATATTTCTTTTGCCTGAGAAGTACCCAGTCCTCCGTTTCACCTAGTTGAAGTCCTAGTCACATTTGAGGCCATGTTAATGGGCATCTTCTTGATGAAGTTATCTCTGGCCTTTGAAGTCGTATATGGATCTCATCTTCATTGAATCCTTCCAGTCAAAAATCAACCAGTTTAGTGCTAAACTTTCCTGGATTGTTCACGTGTGGTTGACTCAGATAGCATATACGTTTCAAAAGGATGTGGAAGTTACTGTTTACTTCTGTTAGCACCTAGCAAAACACTGAGCACATAGTAGGTTCTTAATATATATTAATTTCTTAACACTTTAAACAATTTTTATGAATGTATAACTATGAGGGAGCTAAACATCTGTCAATTCCCTCTGTTTCGGTGAAGGGAAAAATTGGGGTTCAGAGAATACTCCAAAGTTTAATGACCTTTAGAAATTTTAGGGTAGACAGACGTTACTCTAAGTTTGAGTTCATTTTGTTAGTTGGGTTTTATAATTGATCTACAACATCAGTAGTCTTATTTTATAGAAATAAAAGTTGCACTCCTGTGTCAGTACAACGTAAAAATATCTGGTCAACTAATTTTGGTCAAATCACCAATTTAAGTTCTTGAACTTCTTGTTTCTTTGTAGATAACAAAATCATGGTACTTGTTTCATTTTATTTTCACTTTTAATGTGTTGTTCTAGGAGATAACCAGGTGTTATGTCCCTTGCTTTAATTCATGTGTTAAAAAAGGACCAGCGTACCTACTACCCACTGTGAAATTTAGTTTATATTGCTTAGAAGTTTGAAAAGGCTATACCTATCTATCAAACTTCAACAACTTCTGTTGGTCACTTAAAGTAACTTAGAATGTATTTCTTTTTTTTTTTCTTTAAAGGTTGGCGCCTGAACTAACAACTGTTGCCAATCTTTTCTTTTTTTCTTCTTCTTCTCCCCAAATCCCCCTTGTACATAGTTGCATGTTTGAGTTGTGGGTCCTTCTAGCTGTGGCATGTGGGACGCCACCTCAGCGTGGCCAGATGAGTAGATGAGTGGTGTTATGTCCATGCCCAGGATCTTAACCGGCAAAACCCTGGGCTGCCCAAGCGGAGCGTGTGAACTTAACCACTTGGCCATGGGGCCGGCCTCTAGAATGTATTTCTTACGTTGATAATCATGCCCATAGTTTAGAGTTAGTGTTTTGTTGAAGTATCTTTTGGAATAATGAAATTATTTTTTACATGAAGACTGTTAGAGGTATGCTTGTGCTTGCCATCTGCTAATTCTATCAGGCAGTGTCATGGAATGGAAACAGCAGCAGTGCTGGAATTGGACACACCTGGATGTGAATCCCAGCTCACTGCCAACAGAGGTTACCACTTGGCCTCCGGTTGAGTCTATTTGATTTCTGAACTTTTGTTTGTTTTGGCCTCTGGCACTGTGAACATGTGGGCTCATCCTCCTGGCTGTCTCTTCACGTATTCCTCTCTGCAGCTCATGACTTAGTGCAGGCATCAGTTATTGCTCATGAATCTTTTCTAGGAACTTGAATTAAATGTCCTAAGTCTTTGCCCCTGACTCTTCAGTTTATAAGCAGGCTGAAAAATGCTGGTGTGGAAAGGTTAGCAATGTGCTAAGGAAATTAAATTAAAGTATTTATATTAAAGTATTAAAGTATTTATATTATATAAACATTAGTTCGGGCAAAAAGGAACATGACCCAGACTAAAATTTTCATGCTCTGGAAGTGTTTTATATCCTTGCACATTCTTAAAAAGTTAATTTCAGATCACAGTGGTGTTCCCAAGTGTAATTTGAAATGTTTGAACTTATATTCATAATGGTTGGCAGCCTGATGTACAAAAAAAATGGTTTTGATATCACAAATATGCTATTCTTAATCAATATAACAGATAATACATTTATGAGGCTTAATCAAAAAGGTAACTAAACAGATTAGATAGAAAAATGAAATAATGGCACCTAAGGAAATGTCTCAAATCAGCTAATCCATGCATCTCATTAAGATCTCCGTTTTGGTTCGAATCTTGAGAGTAAGAACAGGCGTTGGATGCAGTGCAATTAACTCATTAAAGACAAGCAAAAGGAGAAGTTGAGGTGTACTTTAGGGCGGCCCCCGGGCCTCCTAGGTAAAACGTACCTTCCGAAAGCTACCTGGCATGTCTTGTCTCAACCTTCCTATATCTACACAGGATTTGTCTTGAGAATAAGGCAAAGAAAACCTTATAAGACAGGAAATTATATAGAAAGATAAAGACTCAGAAAATTACAACTGGGGCTGGCCTGGTGGCATAGAGGTGAGTTTGAGTGCTCTACTTTGGCTGCCCAGGGTTCGTGGGTTAGGATCCCAGGCACAGACCTGCACACTGCTCACCAAGCCATGCTGTGGCAGTGTCCCACATACAAAATAGAGGAAGACTGGCACAGATACTAGCTCAGGGACAATCTTTCCCAAGCAAAAAAGAGGAGGATTGGCAATGGATGTTAGCTCAGGGCCAATCTTCCCCATTAAAAAAAAAAGAAAGAAAAAGGAAATTACAACTCAGATAACACAATATTTTAGCAGCTTAACATTTTTGGAAGGAGGCCAGAAAGTGATTGAAGACAGTCCTCCTGACAGTTACTTTTCTTTAGTTTATCCTGGTCTTATGAACAGGCTTTGGAAAAAAATCTTTCTGACATGTTGAAGAGCAGTTGGCTATAAAATACTGACTGTAGCATTTATTGCTTGAACAAGTCAGCAAACCAGGGCACTTTCCACTCTTCCTCATTGCCTAACTAAATTGTAATGTAGTGGATAATACAATAACTCAGTATAAGGATATTTCTCTGAAGGATAGATCATCTCAAGTTGAGCGTCTCTGCCTCCAGGCATTTTTATTGCAGCTTTGAAAAGTATTTTCTAGAAAAAACAAATGAATACGTGATATATTGCTCACATATATTTTTTCATACACACACATGTTATGTATATATACATACATGTGTCCTTTTAAGACAACTATTTTGCAATATGTTGTTGGAGGAAACAAGTTTTTTAAATCACTTATTAAGGTATGATTGACAAACAAAAAGCTCTACATGTTTAATGTGTAAAATTTGATAAGTTTGGAGACCACTATACATTTATGAAACCATCACTAGACTATGCCATAAATATATCTATCAGCTCAGCTCAAAAAGTTTCCTCTCAACCTCTTTACTATTATTTTTATTATTTATTATTATTTGTGTGATAAGAGCGCAACCTAAGATCTACCCTCTTAGAAAAATTTTAAGACTACGACAATACTGTTAACTACAGAAACTATGCTCTACAGTAGATCTGTAGGACTTGTACACCCAAAGCTTTGTGCCCTTTGGTAATAACTCCCCATTTCTCCCTCTTCACAGCTCCTGGCAACCACCATTTTACTCTCTGCTTCTTTGAGTTTGGCTATTATAGATACCTCACATGAGCCGTATCGTGCAGCATTTGTCCTTCTGTGTCTGGCATATTTCACTTAGCATACTATCTCCCAGGTTTATCCATGTTGTCACAAAAGATGGATTTCCTTCTTTTCTAAAGCTGATAAATATTCTATTGTAAGTATATACCAGATTGGACCAGAAGATGGTCCATTCACCATCAATGGACATTTCGGTTGCTTCCATGTCTTGGCTACTGTGAATAATGCTGCAATGAACATGGAAGTGCAGATATCTCTTTGAGAACCTGATTTCAGTTCTTTGGATACATACCCAGAAGTGGGATTGCTGAGTCATATAGTAGTTCTATTTTTAATTTTTTGAGGAACATCCATATTATTTTCCTTAGTGGCTGACCCAAATTACATTCTCATCAACAATGTACAAGGATTCCCTTTGCTCCACATCCTTACCAACACTGGTTCACTTTTGTTTGTTTGGGTTTTTTTTTTTTATAAGAGCCATCCTAACAAGTGTGAGGTAATGTCTCTTTGTAGATTTGATTTGCATTTCCCCAATGATTAGTGATGTTGAGCACCTTCTCATATAACTGTTGGCCATTTGTATATCTTCTTTGGATAAACGTCAGTTCCGTTCCTTTGCCAATTTTTTGATTGATTTATTTGTTTTTTTTTGCTGTTGAGTTGCAGGATTTCCTTAATATTTTGGATATTAATCCTTTATCAGATATATGGTTTGCAAATATTTTCTCCCATTTTGTAGGTTGACTTTTCACTTTATTGTTTCCTTTTCAGTGAGAAGCTTTTTAGTTTGATGTCATCCCACTTGACTATTTTTGCTTTAGTTTCCTGGGCTTTAGTGTCATATCCAAGAAATTGTTGCTAAAACCAATATGAAGAAGTTTTCCCCTTGTTTCCTTCTAGAAGTTTTATGACTTCAGGTCTTATGTTTAAGACTTTAACTTTTGTATATGGTGTAAGATAAGGGTTCATTTTTATTCTTTTGCATGTGGATATCCAGTTTTCCCAGCACCATATATTGAAACTATCCTTTTCCCGTTGTGTATTCTTGGCACCCCATCAACGATCAGTTGACCAAAGATGCAAGAGATTATTTCTGGGCTCTTTATTCTGTTCCATTGGTCTATACGTCTATATTTATGCCAGTAGCATATTGTTTTGATTATTGTAAATTTGAAATATTCTTGAAATCAGGAGTGTGATGCCTCCAGTATTTTTCTTCTTGCTCAAAATTCCTTCGGCTATTCAGAGTCTTTTGTGGTTCCATACTAATTTGAGGATTATGTTTTATATTTCTTTAAGAAGTGCCAGTGAGATTTTGATAACGATTGTAGAGAATCTGTAGATGACTTTGGGTAGTATGAACATTTTAACAATATTAATTCTTCCAATATGTGAACATAGGATGTCTTTCATTTTATTTGTGTGGACTTTAATTTCTTTAATCAGTGTGTTCTTTCAGTTTTCAGTGTACACATCTTTAAACTCCTGAGTTAAGGTTTTTCCTTAAGTGTTTTATTCTTTTTGATGCTATTGTAAATGGAATTGTTTTGATAATTTCCTTTTAGGATAAATTGTTGTTGGGTGGATAGAAATTCAGCTGAATTTGTATGTTGATTTTGTATCCTGCAACTTTATTGAATTCGTTTATTAGTTCTAACAGCTTCTCTGTTTTGTTTGTTTTGTGCAGAGTCTTGAGGATTTTCTGCATATAAGATCATATCATCCTCGAAGAGAGATAATTTTACTTTTTCCTTTCTGATTTAGATACTTTTTATTTCTTTATCTTTTCTAGTTGCTCTGGCTAGGACATACAATACTATGTTAACTAGAAGTGGCAAGAGTGGGTATCCTTGCCTTGTTCCAGATCTTAGAGAAAAAGCTTTCAATTTTCTACCACTGAATATGGTATTGGCTGTGGACTTTTCACATGCGGGTTTTGTTATGTTGTTTCTTCTATAGCTAATTTGTTAGGAGTTTTTATCTGGAAGGGTGCCGAATTTTGTCAATTAATTTTTCAGTATCTATTGAGACAATCATGTGATTTCTAGTCTTTGTTCCGTTAATGTTGTTTATCATATTGGTCGATTTGCATATATTGAACCATCCTTGCATCCCTGGAATAAATCTACTTGGTCATGGTGTATGATCCTTTCAGTGTACTGTTGAATTTGGTTTGCTGCTATTTTGGTGAGGATTTTTGCATCCATATTCATCAGGGATATTGGCAGGTATTTTTCTTTTCTTGTGATGTCTTTGGCTTGGTATCAGAGTGATGATGGCCTCATAAAAAGAGTTTGAAAGTGTTCCCTCTTCTATTTTTTGGAAGAATTTACAAATAATTAGTATTAATTCTTTGTTAAATATTTGATGGAATTCACCAGTGAAAGCTTCTGGTCTTGGGCTTTTCTTTCTTGGGAATGTTTTGGTTCTGATTTAATCTCCTTATTCATTTGCCTTTTCAGAGTTTATATTCCTTCTTGACTCATTCTTGGTAGGCTGTATATTTCTAGGAATTTATCCATTTCTTCTAGGTTGTCTGATTTGTTAGTGCATAATTGTTCAGAATAGTCCCTTATGAACTTTTTCATTTCTGAGGCATTAGTCATAATGTCTTCTCTTTCTTTTTTGATTTTATTTGCATCTTCTCCCATTTTTTTTGAGGAAGATTAGCATTGAGCTAACATCTGCTGCCAATTCTCCTCTTTTTGCTGAGGAAGATTGGCCCTGAGCTAACATCCGTGCCCATCTCCTCTACTTTATATGTGGGATGCCTGCCACAGCATGGCTTGCCAAGTGGTGCCATGTCCGCACCCGGGATCTGAACCAGTGAACCCCGGGCTGCCAAAGCGAAACATACGAATTTAACCACTGTGCCACCTGCCTGGCCCCTTTTCGTTTTTTAATGTAGCATTTATTGCTATAACCTTCCCTCTTGGTACTGCTTTTGCTGTATCCCATGAGATTTGTTATGTTGTACTTTCATTTTCATTTCTCTTCAGGTTTTTCCTAATTTCCCTTTTATGTCTTCTCTGACCTATGATTTTTCAAGAGTGCGTTGTTTAGTTTCAATGTATTTGTGAGTTTTCCTTCTCTTATTGATTTCTAGTTTCATCCCAATTTGATTTCAAACTTTTAAAATTTGGTAAGACTTGTTTTATGACCTAATATATGATCTATCCTGGAGAATGATTCATGTGCACTTGAGAAGAATGTGTATTCTGTGGCTGTTGAATGGAATATTCTGTGTATGTCTGTCAGGTCCATTTGGTCTAAAGTATAGCTCGAGTCCAATATTTCCTTTTTGATTTTCTGTCTGGATAATCTATCCATTGATTAAAGTGGGGTATGATAAAAGTAAAAATACACTACCATTATTATACTGCTATTTCTTTCTTTAGGTCTGACAACATTTGTTTAATATATTTAGCTGCTCCAATGTTGGCTGCATATATATTTACAATTATTATATATTCTTGCCTTTATCATTACATAATGATGTTTTTGTTTCTTGTTGCAGCTTTTGACTTAAAGTTTATTTTGTCTGATATAAGTATAGCTACCCCTGCTCTCTCGTTATTCCTTTGCATGGGATCTCTTTTTCTATCCCTTTACTTTCAGCCTATGTTTGTCCTTAAAGCTGAAGTGAGTCTCTTGTAGGCAGCATATACTTGGCTCCTTCTTTTTAAAAAAATACATTTCGCCACTGAATGCCTTTGATTGGAGAATAATCCACTTACATTTATTTATTTTTAATATTTTTAATTTTTTTTAATTTTTATTTTTTCGGATGTACATCATATTTCGAATTCTGTATACATTACATCATGTTCACCAGCCAAACACTAATTATAGTGCATCCCCTCACATGTGACCCTAATCACCCCTTTTGCCCTCCCCCCTCCCCCCTTCCCCAATGGTAACCACCAGTCCAATCTCCAATGCTATGTGTTTTTTTTTTTGTCGTTTTAATCTTCTACTTATGAGTGAGATCATATGGTATTTGACTTTCTCCCTCTGACTTATTTCACTCAGCATAATACCCTCAAGGTCCATCCAGGTTGTCACAAATGGCCGGATTTCATCATTTCTTATGGCTGAGTAGTAGTCCATCGTGTATAAATACCACATCTTCTTTATCCATTCGTCCCTTGATGGGCACCTAGGTTGCTTCCAAGTCTTGGCTATTGTGTATAATGCCGCAATGAACATAGGGGTGCAAGTATCTTTACGCCTTTGTGTTTTCAAGTTCTTTGGATAAATACCCAGCAGTGAAATAGCTGGATCATATGGTAGATCTATCCTTAATTTTCTGAGGATACTCCAAACTGCTTTCCATAGTGGCTGCACCAGTTTGCACTCTCACCAGCAGTGAACAAGTGTTTCCTTCTCTCCACACCCTCTCTAACATTTGTTGTTTCCTGTCTTGTTAATTATAGCCATTCTGACCGAGTTTTGATTTGCATTTCCCTGATAGCCAATGATGTTGAGCATCTTTTCATATGCCTGTTGGCCATCTGTATTTCTTCTTTGGAGAAATCTCTGTTCAGATCTTTTGCCCATTTTCTAATTGGATTGTTGGTTTTTTTGTTGTTGAGCTGTATGAGTTCTTTGTATATTTTGGATATTAACCCCTTATCTGATATGTGGTTTGCAAATATCTTCTCCCGATTGTTAGGTTGTCTTTTCGTTTTGTTGATGATTCCCTTTGCTGCGCAGAAACTTTTTAGTTGGATGTAGTCCCATTTGTTCATTTTTTCTTTTGTTTCCCTTGCCCGGCCAGACATGGGACTTGAAAATATGCTGCTCAGACCAATGTCATAGAGCATACTGCTTACACTTTCTTCTAGAAGTCTCATGGTTTCTGGTCTTACATTCAAGTCTTTAATCCATTTTGAGTTGATTTTTGTGCATGGTGTAAGGGTATGGTCTACTTTCATTCTTTTGCATGTGGCTGTCCAGTTTCCCCAACACCATTTATTGAAGAGACTCTCCTTTCTCCATCGTATGCTCTTGGCTCCCTTGTCGAATATTAGCTGTCCATAAGCGTGTGGGTTTACTTCTGGGCTCTCAATTTTGTTCCATTGATCTGTGTGTCTGTTTTTGTGCAGTACCATGCTGTTTTGGTTACTATGGTTTTGTAGTATAATTTGAAATCGGGGAGTGTGATACCTCCAGCTTTGTTCTTTTTTCTCAGGAATCCTTTGGCTATTCGGGGTCTTTTGTTGTTCCATATAAATTTTAGGATTCTTTGTTCTATTTCTGTAAAAGATTGTTGTTGGAACTTTGATAGGGATTGTGTTGAATCTATAGATTGCTTTAGGAAGTATGGACATTTTAACAATGTTAATTCTTGCAATCCAAGAGCACAGAATATCTTTCCATTTCTTTGTGTCTTCTTCGATTTCTTTCAACAATGTTTTATAGTTTTTGGTGTACAGATCTTTCACCTCTTTGGTTAAGTTTATTCCTAGGTATTTTATTCTTTTTGTTGCAATTGTAAGTGGGATTGTATTCTTAATTTCTCTTTCTGCTACTTCGTTGTTAGTGTATAGAAACGCAACCGATTTTTGTACATTGATTTTGTATCCCGCAACTTGACTGTATTCCTTTATTATTTCCAAAAGATTTTTAGTGGACTCTTTAGGGTTTTCTAGATATAAAATCAAGTCGTCTGCAAAGAGTGACAGTTTCACTTCTTCTTTTCCAATGTGGATCCCTGTTATTTCTTTTTCTTGCCTGATTTCTCTGGCTAGGACTTCCAATACTATGTTAAATAAGAGTCGTGACAGTGGGCATCCTTGTCTGGTTCCTGTTCTTAGAAGGATAGCTTTCAGTTTTTCTCCATTGAGAATGATATTTGCTGTGGGTTTGTCATATATGGCCTTTATTATGTTGAGGTATTTTCCTTCTATACCCATTTTATTTAGAGTTCTTACCATAAATGGATGCTGTATCTTGTCAAATGCTTTTTCTGTTGTTAATGTGGTGTATCACGTTGATAGATTTATGGATATTGAACCATCCCTGCATCCCCAGAATGAAACCCACTTGATCATGATGTATGATCTTTTTAATGTATTGTTGTATTCGGTTTGCTAGAATTTTGTTGAGGATTTTTGCATCGATGTTCATCAGTGATATTGGCCTGTAATTTTCTTTTTTTGTGTTGTCCTTGTCTGGTTTTGGTATCAGGATAATGTTTGCTTCGTAGAAGGAGTTAGGAAGCCTCCCCTCCTCTTCAATTTTTTGGACGAGTTTGAGAAGGATAGGTATTAAGTCTTCTTTGAATGTTTGGTAGAATTCACCAGGGAAGCCATCTGGTCCTGGACTTTTATTTTTTGGGAGGTTTTTAATTGCTGTTTCGATTTCCTTACTGGTGATCGGTCTATTCAATTTTTCTGTATCTTCTTGGTCCAGTTTTGGAAGGTTGTATGTTTCTAAGAATTAATCCATTTCTTCTAGATTATCCAATTTGTTGGCGTATAGCTTTTCATAGTATTCTCTTATTATCTTTTGTATTTCTGAGGTGTCCATTGTACTCTCTCCTCTTTCATTTCTGATTTTATTTATTTGAGCCTTCTCTCTTTTTTTCTTGGTGAGTCTAGCTAAGGGTTTGTCAATTTTGTTTATCTTTTCGAGGAACCAGCTCTTGGTTTCATTAATGTTTTCTATTGCTTTTTTAGTCTCTATTTCATTTATTTCTGCTCTGATTTTTATTATCTCCTTCCTTCTGCTGATTTTGCACTTTGTTTGTTGTTCTTTTTCCAGTACCTTTAGGTGCACTTTTAGATTGTCTATTTGGGATTTTTCTTCTTTGTTGAGGTAGGCCTGAATTGCTATAAACCTCCCTCGTAGAACCGCTTTTGCTGTATCCCACAGATTTTGGCATGCCGTGTTTTCATTTTCACTTGTCTCCAGGAATTTTTTGATTTATTCTTTGATTTCTTCATTGAACCAATCATTGTTCAGTAGCATTTTGTTCAATCTCCACATTTTGTGGCTTTTCTGGTTTTCTTTCTGTAGTTGATTCCAGTTTCATACCTTTGTGGTCAGAAAAGATACATGGTATTATTTTGATCTTCTTAAATTTATTGAGACTTGTTTTGTGGCCTAATATGTGATCAATACTCGAGGATGTTCCATAGGCATTTGAAAAGAATGTGTATTCTATGGTTTTTGGATGGAATTTTCTTTCTGTATATATCTACTAAGTCCATCTGGTCTAATGTGTCCTTTAAGGTGAGCGTTTCCTTATTGATCATCTGTTTGGATGATCTATCCATTGGTGTAAGTGGAATGTTAAAGTCCCCTACTATTATTGTGTTACTGTCTATTTCTCCTCTTATGTCTGTTAATAATTGCTTTATATATTTAGGTGCTCCTACGTTGGGTGCATAGATATTTACAAGTGTTATATTTTCTTGTTGGATTGTTCCCTTTATTATTATGTAGTGCCCGTCTTTCTCTCTTATTACAGTTTTTGATTTAAAGTCTATTTTGTCTGATATAAGTATTGCTACCCCCGCTTTCTTTTCTTTGCCATTTGCATAGAATATCTTTTTCCATCCTTTCACTTTCAGTTTGTGAGTGTCTGTAGGTCTGAAGTGTGTCTCTTGTATGCAGCATATACATGGATCTTGTTTTTTTATCCACTTGGCCACCCTATGGCATTTGATTGGAGCATTTAGTCCATTGACATTTAAAGTAGCTATTGATAAATATGTATTTATTGCCATTTTGTTACTTTTTCTTTTTTTGGGGGGGGTGTTTTAGCAGTTCTTCTCAGTTCCTTTCTTTTTCTCTTGCTCTCTTCACTTGTGGTTTGATGGCCATCTTTAGTAATATGTTTGATTTCTTTTGTCTTACTTTTTTTCCTGCTTGTTATAGGTTTCTGGTTTGTGGTTACCATAAGGATCCTATTTAATATATATGCATGTAACAGTCTACATTGAGTAGATAGACTCTTTAGCTTGACCTCTTTCTAAAAGCTCTACTTTTTCACTCCCCTCCTCCCACATTATACGTTTTTCACATCATATATAGTCTTTTGGTTAGTGTGTGTCTATCCATTACCCTCTTATCATTGAAATAGGTAATTTTAGTACACTTGTCTTTTAACCTTCATATTATCTTCACAGGTAGTTGATCTGCTGCCTTTACTATACTTTTACCTTACAAGTGATTTTATTGCCTGTTTTTTCTTGTTGTTGTTTTGGGTTTTTTTTGATAATTTTTTTTCTTTTATCTCTATTTGTGGTCATTGCTTTCCCACTTAAATAAGTCCCTTCAACATTTCCTGTAGGACTGGTTTCTTGGTGATAAACTCCTTTAATTTTTGCTTGTCTGGGAAGCTCTTTATCTCTCCTTCCATTCTGAATGACAGCCTTGATGGATAGAGTATTCTTGGTTTTAGGTTTTTTCCTTTTAGCACTTCAAATATGTCATGCCATTCTCTTCTCACCTGTAGGGTCTCGACTGAGAAGTCCGCTGACAGCCTGATGGGCTTCCCTTTATATATCACTTGTGGCCTTTCTCTTGCTGCTTTTAGGATTCTCGCTTTGTCTTTAATTTTAGACATTTTGATTATAATATGTCTTGGTGTGGGCCTCTTTGGGCTTCTCTTGTTTGGAGCTCTCTGTGCTTCCTGAACTTGGACATCTGTTTCCTTCCTCAGGTGAGGAAAATTTTCCTCTATTATTTCGACAAATAAATTTTCTGCCCCTTTGTCTCTCTCTTCTCCTTCTGGGACCCCATAATCCGAATGTTAGCACGCTTGATATTGTCCCAGAGTTCCCTAACACTGTTCTCATTCTGTCTAATTCTTTTTTCTCTTTTCTGTTCTGCTTGGGTGATTTCCTCTAGTCTTTTACCTAGCTCGCTGATCCGTTCTTCTGCTTCCTCTACTCTGCTATTGAGTCCCTCCAGTGAATTTCTCATTTCAAGTATTGTATTCTTCATTTCTGATTGGTTCTTTTTTATATCTTCCAGTTCTTTGCTGATGTGCTCACTGTGTTCATCTATTCTTCTCCACATATCTGTGAGCATCCTCATTATAGTTTGTTTGAATTCTTTGTCAAGGAGGTTGCTAGTTTCTGTTTCACTTAGTTCTTTTTCTGGTGTTTTGTAGTGTTCCCTTGCTTGGAAAGTATTCCTTTGCCTCCTCATTATGCCTCTTTCTCTGCGCAATTTTCTTTGTACTAGGTGAGTCGGCTATGTCTCCTGATCTTGGAGAAGTGGCCTTATGTATGAGATGCCTTATGAGGCCCAGCAGTGTGCTTCCCTCTCGTCACCAGACCATAAGAACCAGGAGTGACCCCTTTGTGGGTTACTTGTGTTCTTCTGTGGCAGGGTTGCTCCCACGGCAGGTACCCAGGGAGTCTGATCTTTCCTTCCCTGGCCAGCTGTTTGTAAATCCGGTTTGGAGGGGCCTCAGCACTGTTGGTTACAAAGTCTATTAGCACACTCTTATTGCAATTGCCCTCTTAATTGGGTTGGTACCCAGTGTAGCTGGTTGCTAGGCTCAGGGGCATACAGTTGTGATAGGCCTGAGGCCAACAAGGCTGATGTCAGTTCTCTTAGGAGTGCAGCTGAGTGGGGCTAGCCCTTGGCATGGAGGCACTCAGTTGTTTCAGGCTTTGGAAGCTGGGGCTGATCCTTTTTATGGCTATTTGTGAAGCACAAGTCTTCTGCCACTGAAAAGCCTCACCTCCCACTGGACCACATACACTGTCAACACAGTCCTGGTCTGTGCACACTTCTCAACCCCCTGGAGCATACCCCACCGTGACACTGCAGAGGCCCCCACCGCTGCCCCAATGCCCCCCACAGTTCACCTTGTCCTCACGCAAGCCCTGCCCCACAGAGGCAGACACCCTTGCCTGCCTGTAGAGGATCAAGGCATTCAGTCAATGCAGGCTGAAAAATAGCCTCAGGGCTTGCTGTTAGGTGGGGCCAGTCCCTAGGGCGGGTTGCCTGCCCTGGCTGAACTGGATTAAATCTGTGCTCTAGTGGGTGTGGCAGACCCCTGGGCTAACAGCCCAAGGGATGCACCTCAATGGCCCCCACTGGTGTCCGTATCAGCAAGCCTGGACCAGCTCAGAACAATGGCCCCCACCAATGTCTCAGTCTCTGGAGAGGATCCTCCTCTCACCGAGATGCACCCAGAGCCCACCAGGTGAGTCTTGTTTCACCAAAGGACAGTCAGCCTTCTCTGTGGTGATTTTAGGTTGCTGCAATGAGTGAGTTTGTGCGTGGGCCCTTTAAGACCTGGATCTTTTCGGCTTTTGGCTGATAGCTTTTCTGGGATCTCCTTGCTGCAGTTAATAGCCAGCAAAGCCAGACAGTAAGACCCCCCTCTCAGTTGGGCTGAGTCTGAAGGATGGTTATAGCAGTACTGCCCCCACTCTGGACATCACTCCTCCAGGGAGGGCTGCGTACCTTAGGGTGGCTGCTGCCTGGCCAGCTGAGAAGCTCCGCTGCTCCCAAAGGTGGCTTTTTTCCTCTCCTGCCGGAGTTACTGCCTCTTCTGCTTTCATCAGGACTGTCCCTTGTCTTGGGGGTTCTTTTTATCCAGTTTTCAGTTTTCAATCCAGGGTGATTCTTCCCAAAATTGTTGTAACCTGGTTGTGTTCGTGGGAGGAGGCAAGTTCAACGTCTGCGCACAGCGCCGTCTTGACGAGATCTCCCTCCACTTACATTTAAAGTAATTATGGATAGGTAAGGATTTACTAATGCCATCCTATTTTCTAATTGTTTTATAGTTCCTTTGTTTCTCTCTCTCTCTTACTGTGTTTCTTTGTGAACTGATGATAGTCCTTGCTGGTATGCTTTGATGCCTTTCTCTATCTTGTATCTACTATAGATTTTTGCTTTGTGGTTATCATATTACATGAAATATTTTAAAGATACAACAGTCTATTTTAAGCTAACAAATTAATTTTGACTGAATACAAAAAGTTTACCTTTTTACTCACCTCCCTACATTTTGTGTTTTTGATGTCACAATTTACCTCTTTTTATGTGGCATATCCTTTAGCAAATGATTGTAGCTATAGCTATTTTTAATACTTCTGTCCCTTAACCTTTATAGTAGAGGTAAGTGATTAATACACAACCATATTACAGCATTGGTGTATTCTGAATTTAACTATATGCTTATCTTTACCAACGTGTTTTACATTTTTTCATGTTTTACTGTCACTTCGTGTTCAGAAAGAACTCCTTTCAGCATTCTTGTAAGGCAAGTCTACTAGTGATGAACTCCCTTAGCTTTTGTTTGGGAAAACCTTTACCTTTTTTCTGTTTCTGAAGAACAGCTTTGCCAGATAATGTATTCTTGGTTGGCAGGTCTTTTTCTTTCAGCAGTTTGAATATATCATCACACTCTCTTGGCCTATAAAATTTCTGCTGAGAAATCCACTGATAGCCTTATGGGGGTTCCCTTGTAAGTGGTAAGCATTTTTGCTCTTGCTGTTTTTAAGATTCTCTTTGATTTTTGACAGTTTTATTACAATGTGTCTTGGAGAAGATCTCTTTGAGTTGAATTTGTTTGAGGACATATGTGCTTCATGAATTTTAGATGTCTAAATCTTTTCCCAGATTTTGGAATTTCTCAGGCATTATTTCTTAAATAAGCTTTCTGCCCCTTTCTTCCTCTCTTTGTCTTCTGGAACTCCAATAATGCATAGATTTTTTTTCTCTTTGTGGTGTCCAGTAAGTTTTCTTTATTCCTTTTCATTCTTTTCTCTTTTGCTCCTGTGACTGAATATTTTCAAAGTGATCAGTCTTCAAGTTCATTGATTCTTTCTTCTGCTTGGTCTAGTCTGCTATTGAACTCTCTATTGAATTCCTCAGTTTGGTCTATGTATTCTTCACCTCCAAAATTTCTCTCTCTTTTTTTATGTATTCTCTCTCTTTTTTGAACTTCTTATTTTGTTCTTATATTGTTTTCTTGGTTCATTAAATTGTCTATCTGTGTTCTCTTGTAGCTCTCTGAGCATCTTCAAAACAATTAGTTTGAATTCTTTCAGACAGTTGGCCTACCTCCATTTCTTCTGGGTCAGTTACTGGAAGTTTACTGTGTTCCTTTAAGCATGTTGTGTTCCTGATTCTTCATGATCCCTATAGCCTTATATAGGTGTCTGCACATTTGAAGAAGCACTCACCTGTTTCTTTATGGAATGACTTCAGTAAGTAAAGACCTTTACCTGTGTCTGAGGTCATTCCAGAGCATGCTGTTACCCTGGGTATAGTGGTTCAGGATGCCAAGTGTGGGTGCTTGTGGTGGCTTAGCATCGGGTTACCATGATGTCTTGTTGGCCATGGCCTTTGAGTTCATGACATTGACAACTACATAATCCTTGTGAGAGCTACAGTGGTCTAAAATGGCTGCTAGGACAGTTGGAGTCCCCAGCAGTGCCTCCATGTCCAGCAGCTAGGGACCAGGGCAGGTGGTGGTGATGGCCAGATCTGGTGGTGTACATATGCTCAGCCTGGAAGGTTGATGGCAGGTGCCTGTGTCCTGGTATGGGCTGGCTGCAGACACACACATAGTAGTGAAGGCCAGGGCCAGCAGCAGACACGAGGGCCAACTGAAGGAACACCTGCAGCTACAGGGACCTTGGCTGTTGATGTGTACTACTATGGCTGCAGGGTCTTGTCCACAGCAGCAGAGGCCAGTGACCGGAGTTGGGCTGGTAGGGTACAGGTGAACAGCTGCAGAGGATAGTTATAGGTGACCATAGTGGTTCAGACCAGTGACAAGTGTCAGGGCCTAATCTGGTCCCACAAACACTTGTCAGGGCTGTGGTTGTTGGTGTGACTCAAGTGGTTGAAGAGGCTCTCTATGAATGCCTTCACAGCCGTGGAGGCCAGTGATGGGAGTTGGGCTAGAGACATGCAGGTACACAGTTGCAAGGGCTATCTGTGAGCTCGTGCACAGCAGTGTGGGTCAGCCACTGGGGTCTAGACTGGTTGTTGCACACACATAGCCACAGAGGCCAAGACTGGCTATTGGTGTGGGTCCTGGGTTTTGGTGGAAGTAAGGGGGCGGAAGTGGGGAGGGACTCCGGTGGCTGGTGGCTGCAAATATGAGAACCTGTGCGGCAAAAATCTCAGCAGCGGAATCTGCAGAGTGTCCATAGTGGCTGTGCTGGCCATTGGTTTCTTCAGTGGCAAAAGCTACCGGGTTCCTCTGTGAATCAGGCCACTGAGAAATGCAGTACCTCCTGCTGCATTGCTGTTATAGGTATTCCTGTCCTTTTTCCTTGTTCCAAGCTGTCTCTAGATGTCTCAGCTTTGCCAGTCTGAGTGGGGAGGAACCAAAGCCAGTACTTTGTGCAGTGCCCTGAAAGGCTGGGGAAGCTGGTTGCTCATCCTGCTCTCCTTTTCCTGCAAGGGGAACTCTTTCTAGATGGAGAATTCTGTCTTGGTGCTGAGCAGTGCTGGCCTGCAGAATGAGGTGGTGCAGCAAAATGAAGCTTCTCCCTCTTTTTTATGTGATTATTCTCAGGCTTTTTGTTCCCCTGTGTTGCCAAAGCTTCTTATGTTGACTTTTCAGATTTCCCATAGCTATTTTCACCTGTGGAAGCTGTCTAATTGTTGATCTTTGTAGGGGATTGGAGGCTGAGGTCTCCTACACTGCCATCTTGGTGATGTCACTTCACTATTTCATCCCGTTGTAGTTGGGAAAGATACTTGGAATGATTTCAGTCTTCTTACATTTGTTAAGACTTGTTTTGTGCCCTACCATGTTATCTATCCTGGATAATGTCCCAGGTGTGTTTGAGAAAAATGAATATTCTGCTGTTGTTGGGTGGAATGTCTTGTATATGTCTCTTAGGTACATTTGGTCTATATGTTGTTCAAGTCTGTGGTTTCCTTATTGATTTTCTGTCTGGATGATCTTTCCATTTTTTAAAACAGAGTATTAAAGTCTCCAACTATTATTGTATTGCTGTTTATTTCTCTCTTCAGATTTGTCAATGTTTGCTTCATATGTTTAGGAGTTCTGATGTTGGGTGCATATATATTTATAATTATTATATTTTCCTACTGAATTGACCCTTTCGTCATTATGTGATGACTTTCTTTGTCTCCTCTGACCGTTTTTGACTTAAAGTCTGTTTTGTCTGATGTAAGTATGGTTACCCCTGCTCTTTTTTGGTTACCATTTCATGGAATATATATTTTTATCCTTTCGCTTGCAGCCTGTGTGCATCCTTAAATCTAAAGTGAGTCTCTGATATACAGTCTTGTGCCTCACAATGACATTTCAGTCAACAACAGACTGCCTATATGACAGTGGTCCTATAAGATTATAATGGAGATAAAAAATTCCTATCACCTAGTGATGTCATAGCCATTGCAACATCACAGCGCAATGCATTACTCGTGTGTTTGTGGTGATGCTGGTGTAAATAAAGCTACTGAGCTGCCAGTTGTATAAAAGTATAGCAGTTATGTACAGTACGTAATACTTGATAATGATAATAAATGACTATGTTATTGGTTTATGCATTTACTATACTATACTTTTTATTGTTATTTTACAGTGTACTCTTTCTACTTATAAAAAAGTTTACTGTAAAACAGTAGGCTGTGTTATGCCAGCAGCAGCCTCATACATCTCATGTCATTTTCTCTTGTGCTTGATTTAATCTTGTGTTGTTTTCTTCACTGTGGCCCCTAAGCATACAAAATCCACTGCTAATGTTGTTGGAAGAGGCCACGTTGAGTGATTGACTTGGAAACAAAATTAAAAGTGATTAAGGACTATGAAGGTAGAAAATCAGTGATGGTCATTGCTCGCCAGTTATACATCTCACATTCCACCATAGCTATGATCTTGAAGAGCGAGAACAAAATGATGGAAGCTGCTAAAAGAATCTGCTTTATTGAAGGCAAGGAGACTAGTAAAAATTTGAGAAGGGCATGGAGAAACTTCTAATGACGTGGACTGAAAACCAGACACAGAAACATATCATTCTCAGCACCATGATGATCACGGCCAAAGCAAAACATTTGTTTGCAATGTCGAAAGAAAAGACTGGACCCGACTATGATGTTGAATTCACTGTTAGCTCTGAGTGATTTAAACAATTCAAGATTAGTTATTCATTACATAACGTGAAAGTGAGTCTTTGAGTGCTGATGTGAAGTAAGTTGAAGAATTTTCGTAAACTCTAGATAATCTGATTGTAGAGGAAAATTACTTGCCATAGCACATATTCAATATGGATGAAACCTCCCTTTTCTGGAAACAGATGCCTGAAAGGACTTTCATCTGTGAGGTCAAGTCAGTGTCAGGTTTCAAAGCTTGTAAGGACAGGATAACAGTCTTGCTTGGGGCAATGTTGCAGTCAATAAATTGAAACCCTTTGTCATTTGGCACAGTGAAAACCCCAGAGCCTTCAAGTCTGTCAATGAGCACACATTGCTAGTGTCCTACAGGAGACATAAGAAGTCATGGTTGACCCAACTCTTCTTCCAAGATGCCCTCCTGAATTGCTATGCAGGCAAAATGAATAAGCACTGTTTGGAGTATAATGTACCTTTCAAGATTATGCTTATTGTTGATAATACTCCTGGGACATCTCCTTAATTGGTGATATTTATCCCAACATCAAAGCAGTATTTCTTCCTTCAAACACCACCTCTTTGGTGTAACCAATGGATCAAGGAGTTATAGCAGCTTTTAAGGCCTACCACCTGAGACGGACCATTACCCAAGCTATTGCTGCAACTCAGGAAGATACTGAGACAACATTGATGCAATGTTGGAAGGATTACAACATCTATGAGTGCATCAAGGACCTTGCTTGGGCTTGGAGTGAAGTCATCAAGGAGTGTATGAATGGCAGCTGGAAGAAGACACTCAAGAGGTTTGTCTATGACTTGAAAGGATTTGTCAAGGAAGAAGAGGTTACAAAAATCAACAAGGCTGTGGTTGAGATGGCAAACAACTTTAACCTGGATGTGGATGAGGATGACATTGAGGAGCTCCCAGAGGTGGTTCCTGAGGAACTGACTAATGAGGAATTGTTGGAACTGGGACAGGAATGCACAGCTGAAGAAGAGACAAGAAAAAAGGAAACTACAGGAGAAGACAAAGAAGAACCCCCAAGAAAATTTACAGTGATGGGTCTAGCAGAAGCTTTTGCAGAGGTCAACAAGCTCCTTAATATATTTGAAAACAAGGGCCCTAATATTGAAAGGTTTTCGTTAATAGAGAAGAATGTTCACGGTGCATTATCTCTTTATAAGCAAATCTATGATGAAAATAGAAACAAACCAAGCAAACACCATGGATATATTTCTGAAAAGAGTAACACCTCCTCAAGAAGAGCCTCAGGCAAGTCCTTCAGGAGGTGTTCCAGAAGAAGGCATTGTTCTCAGAGGAGATGACAGCTCCATAGATGTCATTGCCCCTCAACACCTTCCAGTGGGACAAGATGTGGAGGTGGAAAATAGTGATATTGATGATTCTGATCCTGTATAGGCCTAGGCTAATGTATGTATTTGTGTCTTAGTTTTTAACAAAATGTTTAAAAAGTAAAAAATAAGCCAAAAATTTTAAAAATAGAAAATGGCTTATAGAATAAGGATACAAAGAAAAACAAATTTTTGTACAGCTGTACAATGCGTTTGTGTTTTAAGCTAAGTGCTATTTTAAAAGAGTCTAAAAGTTAAAAACATTAAAATTTTATCACTTAAAAAAGTTACAGTAAGCTAAGGTTAATTTATTATCGAAGAAAGAAAAATATACATTTTTAATAAATTTAGTGTAGCTTACGTGTATGCTGTTTGTAAAGTCTGCAGCAGTGGACAGCAACGTGCTAGGCCTTTGCATTCACTCACCACTTAGTCACTGACTCACCCAGGAGGAGCTTCCAGTCCTGCAAGCTCCATTCATGGTAAGTGTCCTATACAAGTACGCCATTTTTTATCTTTTATTCCATATTTTTACTGTACCTTTTCTATGTTTAGATACTCAAATGTTTACCATTGTGTTACAGTTGCCTACAGTATTCAGTACAGTAACATGCTGTACAGATTTGTAGCCTAGGAACAATAAGCTATAGCACGTAGCCTAGATGTGTATATTGTATAAGTACACTATACGATGTTTGCACAATGACAAAATCACCTAATGATGTATTTCTCAGAATGTATCCCTGCCGTTAAGCAACTCCCAACTGTATTAAAAGATAATAAAAAAAAGTATAGCTAAAAATTCAATAGGGAAGTTACAATGGATTTTAAGGAACATACGACTGTACTAAAAGATAATAAAAATGTATAGTTAAAAATTTGATAGGAAGTTAAAATGGATTTCTAAAAAAATATTCAAGTATATATATATATATATATATATATATATAAAGGCAGTAAAGGAGAAACAGAGAAATGAGAAACAGAGGAAGGCACAAGTAGAAAACAAATAATAAAATAGTGTACACAAATCCATCCATGTAAATAATTACATTGAATATTAATGGTTTACATTGTTCATTTAAAGGCAGAGAGTGTCAGAATTTGTAAAGAGGACAAAATCTAAAAATATGCTATCTATTATTCATGCATTAAAAATATAAAAACACGGGGCCGGCTCCGTGGCCGAGTGCTTAAGTTCGTGAGCTCACCTGCGGCGGCCCAGGGTTTGGATCCTGGGCATGGACATGGCACCGCTTGTCAGGCCACGTTGAGGTGGCGTCCCACATCCCACATCTAGAAGGACCTGCAACTAAGATATACAACTGTGTACAATGGGGGCTTGGGGAGATAAAGCAGAAAAAAATAAAAAAGATTGTCAACAGTTGTTAGCCTAGGTGCCAATCTTTAAAAAAAAAAAAAAAAAAAAAAGGAAGATTGGCAACAGTTGTCAGCCCAGGCGCCAATCTACAAAAAAATATATATATATAAAAACAGTGTGGCAGGCAAGCTGACTCTATGGTTCCCTCCATCATCTCTGACTCCCGCTATTCACACCCTTGTGTATAATCTTCTCCCCTTGGGTGTGGGCAGGGCCTATGACTTGGTTCTAAACAATGGTACATGGCAAATGCGACTAGATGAGTGTTGTTACATGTGTGCTATTACTCTGAATAAGATTGCAATGTCCATCTTGTTAGGAGATTCTCTTTCTCCTGCTAGCTTTGAAGAAGCTTGCTGCCGTGTTGGGAGCAGCCATAGATAGAGGGCAATATGATATAAAACTTAAGCTGTCTGACTGACAGCTATCGAGAAACTGAGACCTTCAGTCATACAGCCTGAAAGGAACTAAATTCTGCCCTCAATCACATGAGCTTGGGATCAGATCTTTCCCAGTGGAGCTTCTGATGAGAACTCAGCCCCTTCTGACACTTTGATAGCAGACTTACAGAGCATGCAGCTAAGCTATGCTTGGACACCCACTCTGTAGAAAGTGTGAGGTGATAAATGTGTGTTGTTTTAAGCTGCTGAATCTGCAGTAATAATGTTGCACAGTAATAGATAATTACCCCAGGTTTTGATATCTGGAAGTGGGTATATTAGTTTCCTAGGGCTGCAGTAACAAGGCACAGCAAACTGAGGGGCTTAAGCAGTAGATATTTATCATCTCACAGTTCTGGAAGTACGAAGTCCAAGATCAAAATGTCAGAAGTGTGATTCCTTCTGAGGGCTGTGAGGGGGAATCTGTTCCTTCCCCTCGTCCTAGCTTCTGGTGTTTTATTGACAATCTTTGACATTCCTTGGCTTGTAGGTGCGTTACCCTGATTTCTGCTTTCATCTTCACATGGCGTCCTTCCTGTGTGCGTTTGTCTCTGTGTCCAAACTCTCCCTTTTATAGGGAAACAGCCATATTGGATAAGGGCTAACTTGATCATCTGCCAAGACCTTATTTCCAAATAAGCTCACATTCATAAGTACTGGGGGTTAGGATATCAGTATCTTTCGGGGAGACATGATTCAACTCATAACAGTGGTAACTGCCTTAACAGTGTCTAAAAATGTGGAAGGGGCTTTGGATCCAGGCAGTGGGAAGACTAGAAGGATTTTGAGAACCATGGAAAAGAAAGCCTAAATTGCCTTGAATACTTAGTAAAAATATGGATTTTGAGGACGCTTCCGGTGAGGGCTCCAAAGGAAGTGAGGAACCTGTTATTAGAAACTTATGGAAGGGAGGTCTATGTTGTATAGTGGCAGAAAGCTTAGTGAAATTTTGCCAATAGTTATGTGGAAAGAAAAACACATAAGTAATAAACTTGGTTATTTAAATAAGGAGATATCCAAGCAAAGTGTTGAAGATACTGACCGTTCTTGTTGCTTATAGTAAAATCTGAGAAGAGAGAGATAAATTGAAGGAAGAATTGTTAAGCAAAAAGGAACCAGGACTAAATGATTAAAAAAATTTTTAGCCTCTCAAGATGACAAAAGATTCTACAGTTAATTAATGACTTATGAGCAGAGTCAGAAACCATCAGGAAAGAGGTACTCTGACCTTAACTTCAAGGAGGATGTAAGCTTGAAATTACTGGGACCTGCCACATGGAGATAGCTTGTCCGTAAAATAAGACAACATAATCAACGCAGAGCTGGGAGATAAAGAGTTGGTCACTGATAAAATAGTTAAATTCCTGGATCTGGCCATAATTGCTCTAACTTGGCATTTGTGAATCTACAACCGCATTTTAAGTGTTTAAACTAGTATGAGCTGTCCTTTTGTCATGTAAAAATCAGGAGTAGGATAACTAAAATCAAACAAAAAGAAACAAAAGACTGATGAAAATCATAAGGAAAACCGAAAGAAATAAAGAATAAAGCTGTGTGTGTGTGTATGTGTTTGTGCATGTAGGTTGATAAAAATAAAGCATGGTGGGCTGGCCGGGTGGCGTAGTGGTTGAGTTCACATGCTCCACTTTGATGGACCGTGTTTCACTGATTTGGATCCTGGGCCCGGGCCTACACACCACATCTTGGCAGCCATCCTGTTATCCATGTGAGCCTAGTGGGAGTCGGCTAAAAGCGCATTTTATAATCAAGTGTCCAACTATAAGGATAAGAAGTATAGACAACCCAAATTTTAACAGTCCTCGAAAAATAGACCTAATCCCAGTGTGACCTCCATCTTATTTCCGGGGGGCCAGGGGACAAACATCTGGTCTCAGTTCCTGATAGTCTTTTTGTTTTACTGGATATGCATCAGAGACCAGAGCAATGCCCTATACCCTGCTCTTTCAGGTGTCATTGATGATGGCCACAAGCACAGACTGTCTGCCTGGGGTTCATCACATTCCTACGGAACTCAAATGAACAAAGTTATCAACTTGTAGGAGCTGGGAGGGTCCATAAAATCTACAGAGCATGTCTGGGTTAGTTTATCAGAGGTCATTCAAAGTTACCACATGGTTTCTTTTCTACAATATGGCTTCCGTTATGTCAACCTTGTGGTGAGATGGTATCAGATGTGCTGAAGAAGTGCCAGTAATTTGAGTCTTGCAAGGGATAATGATGTTTTAGAATTCTCCAATCAACTTAAATTAACTTCCTTAGAAAATTCTCTTTCTTAAAGCCAAACTTAACTTTCAAGAAGAGTAATTTTTCCCAGAAATTACATGACAGTCGGCAATACCCCCAGTGAAATAACAGTGGTAGATGTCCACCAGAAAATGATCCAACCATGAGGTGGACAGGCCTTTAGAGAACGCAGCACACAGTGTAAACACCTGGGCCAGCCTTTGCACACAAAGTTTTTAGTTCTGTGTGTGAGTTTTTAGTTCTATGTGTGCCTACAGGAACGTGTCTTCAGTGACTTTATGATTTCTTATGGGAAAGCTTTAATGAAAACCATTCCTTCGTAGTACCAAAACAGAAGGTCTTACAGTGTGCAGTATATAGCGTCCTCTCTTTCCACGCACTCCAGCCCCTAGGAATACTTTAAGTCTATTAAATTGCCCCTCTTTAAAGAAACAGGGATTGGCTATTAAAACAGACATATAGCACAAACCTAACAAATTGTTGTATAAGATTCAAGAAGTGTTTATCCTTTTAAAATATGTTTTATTTAAAATGTTAAAGTTATTGTTCAAGAAGAAATTTTAAAAAGCCTATAATAATCCATTTTAGTCTAGTGTCTTTAACAAAACGTGGATTTTCTGTCACGTTATTTCTAAGAAACAGTATTGTTCAGCTTGCTATTCTGTGAAAGATTTGCAATATCTTTGTATTTAACATCTTGCTACTTTTTTATTCTAAAAATGTCAACTCTTTTCTAACTTAATAAAGGAAATTAAAAGAAAAAAAAACCACAAGGAAAGTCATTATCCTAGGTTGGAGTCAATACTATCATTGCTATTCAAAGGCAGGAAGTAATCAGATGTTAGCTTGCAGCTAAGGAAACCATTTTATTTATAATGGAAGGAAACAAAAGCCAAAGGCGGGTAATGCATTAGGACCCGAAGGAAGCACAAGCAGAAAAGAATGGGAACAATCTACTAGTGGCTTTTTACTTTCACTTGACACTTTCAAACTATTGCACTTCTAAATTACAGCAGATAAATACATAGATAGATATATTATGAGCCATCAATCAATCAGTGTATTGATGAAGCATGTCAAGATTCCCAGTCTGGTAAAGTATTCTATTTATATGGGCTAAATGCTGGATTTTATTTGACTCAAATTAGAGTATGAATCTTTCCAGCTTCTAAAAGTAACTTGGTCTTGTAACCTTGTGCATTGATTTATGTGTTTATTCGATAAATACTCATTGAGTGCATAATATCTTTCGGTTGATTTTCTATATGCTGAATATACATAGTGAATAAAATAGAAAAACCCACTGTGCTGCTGGAACCTGGATTCTAATGTTTCCAAATACAATCAATTTGCTAAATAGTTTAGGTCTCAATTAAAAAGTATTTAGGGTCCTGTGTCTCACTCTCTGGCTCAGAATCAGTTATTCTTGCAGTTGCTCTAAAATTGTTAAGCATATCACGGCCTATATTTTGAGGACTTCTTGCCCAGAATCTTTAATAAAGGATACAGACTTTTTATTTAAATCTTCTGCAATGTTTTTGTGTTATTGTTTCATCTACTCTCTACTCCTTCTCTCCTAGACTCAACTACTTGACTATATAAATTTAGTCCTCATTCATTCATTCAAAACTACATGTTTCAATCCTGTTTCCATACAATGCATTTCTCTCAAAAAAAAAAATATAGTGTTATACACCAAATAGGACCTGCAATGCTATTCTTATATTACAGATGAAGAAAAGAGACTGATTTGTTGAGTAGTTTGAGCAAGGACAAGTGGCCAATAACAGAAATTGTTAGAATTTAAACTCAAGTCTTTTTGGTATTAAATTTTGTGTCCTATCTCTTAACCTCCATTGTTGCTTGGACACACATATATTCTTTGGGGAATTCTCTAGGCCTGATTTCTGGATCTTCTGAATATCCCCATCTGGTTGCTTGCAAATTTAAAAACTGAGGACATTTTAGTCTATAGAAACAAAACCAAAATTAGCAAAATATATATAAGATCTACATGAGGAAAACCATAAAATTCTCATGAAAGAAATCAAGGAAGAACTAAATAAATGGAGAAAGATTCCATTTCATGGATAGGAAGCCTCAATATTGTCAAGATATCAGTTATTCCTAACTTGATTATAGATTCGATGCAATCTCAATTCAAATTTCAGTAAGTTAACTTGTGGATATTGACAAAATGATTCTAAAGTTTATATGGAGAATAAAAAGACCCAGAACAGCCAACAGAGTATTGGACAAGAAGAATAAAGTTAGAAGATTGACACTATCCAACTTCAGGACTTACTATAAAGTTACAACAATCAAGACAGTGTCGTATTGGCAAAAGAATAGATGAATAGATCAATGGAACAGAACGGAGAGCCCAGAAACAGACCCACATAAGAACTGTCATCTGATCTTTGACAGACAGGCAATACAATGGTGGAAAGATAGTCTTCTTAACAAATGGTGTTGGGATAAGTGGACATCCATAGGCAAAAAAAAGAAAAAAGGCAGGTTGACCTGGTGGCCTATGGTTAAGTTTGCACACTCTGCTTTTGTGGCCTGAGATTCACAGGCCCAGATCCCAGGTGTGGACCTAGCCCTACTTGTCAAGCCATGCTGTGGCTGCATCCCACATAAAATAGAGCAAGAATGGCACAGAGGTTAGCTCAGCAACAATCTTCCTCAAACAAAAAACAAGAAGGTTGGCAACAGATGTAAGCTCAGGACCAATCTTCCTCACAAAAAAACCCTAGACAAAGTCCTCATACTTTTGACAAAAATCAACTTAAAATGGACCATTGACCTAAATGTAAAATGCAAAACTATAAAACCCCTGGAGGAAAGCATAGGAGAAAATCTAGATGGCCTTGGGTTTGGTGATGACTTTTTCTACGCAATACAAAAGGCAAGATTCATGAAAGAAATGGCTGATAAGCTAGACTTCATTAAAAATAAAGACTTTTCCTCTGTGAAAGACAACGTCAAGAGAATTATCAGACAATCCATAGAAAAGGAGAAAATATTCTCAAAAGACGTATCTTACAAAAGACTGTTATCCAGCATATATAAAGAACTCTTAAAACTCAACAATAAGAAAACAAACAGCTCAACAACAAGAAAACAAACATTAAAAAATGGGCCAAAGACATGAACATATACTTCAAAAAAGAAGATATACAGATGGCAAATAATAGGAAATAAATGAAATAATAATATAAAAATAATATTATGGAAAGATGTTCAGCATGGTATTGTCATTAGAGAATTGCAAATCAAAACAACAATGAAATATCACCACACACCTATAAGAATGGTGAAAACCCAAAACACTGACAACATCAAATGCTGACAAGGCTGCAGAGCAACAGGAATTCCCATTCATTGCTGGTCAGAATGTAAAATGGCACAGCCACTTTGGAAAACAGTCTGACAGTTTTTTTGAAAACCAAACATAGTCTTACATATGATCCAGCAATCACTCTCTTTGGCATTTACTCAAAAATTGAGAAGTTATGTCCACATAAAAACCTGGCACATAGATGCCCATAGCATCTTCATTCATAATTGCCAAAACTTGGAATCAATCAAGATGTCTTTCAATAGGTGAATGGATAAATAAACTGTGGCACAGCCTGCCAATGGATATTATTCAGCACTAAAAAGAAATGAGCTATCAAGCCATGAAAGACATAGAGGAACCTTAAATGCATACTAATAAGTCAAAGAAGCCAGTTTGAAAAGGGTACACTGTTTGGTTCAAATATATGACATTCAGGAAAGGGCAAATCCATGAAGACAGTACAAAGACCAGTGGTTGTCATGGGTTGGGGGATGAGGAAGGACAAATAGAGAACAGAGGATTTTTAAAGGAGTGAAATTATTATGTATAATACCACGCTGGTGGATACACGTCATTACACATTTTTCAAAACCCATAGGATGTATAATACCAAGAGTGACCCCGGATGTAAACTATAGACCTTGAATGATAACGACAAGTCAATGTCGGTTCATTGATTATAAAAAATGTACCATTCTGATGAGAGGTGTTGATAATGGGGGAGGTAATGTGGGTATGGGAGGGACAGGGGTTATGTATGGAAACTCTGCACTTTTTGCTCAATTTTCCTCTAAGCCTAAGACTTTTCTAAAAAATAAAGTCTATTAAAAACAAAAGAAGAATGTGGTATTTCTAAAAACATTAGTATGGAATTCTCTCCAAGAGATATTCTGCAATAAAAACAGTATAGATAAAAAAAAAAAAAGAGAGAAAGCTAATGCATATTGGTTTATGTTTTATCTTCTTTTTTAGAGAATTATGTTATTTCAGCATTTTAATGTGTGAACTCAACTGAGATTAGACAAAGATTTGACATCTATTTTATAAAATTATTAAACTAGTGTCACTTGACTTCAAAAATGGAAAGTATGACATAAATGCCTGCATCAAAGACTTACTCAAACTACTATAGAATACTTAGAAAATACCATGATTACAAAAAAGCCACAATAGATAGATGGTAAAAGCATAGAGAAAGAAGAAAAGCTATAATAAAGTATGTATTGTTATAACATAGACATTTTATTATCTTTAAAGGCTAGAGAGAAGAATACAGTGGGGGCTCATATATGTGACATGACAAAATATATCAGTTCCTTTATATGAATTAAGTAAAAGTTATTTTGAAACTATTTAATTAAATGGTCCAAACATTTCTTTTTTCTTTTAACTTTCCCATTGGTTCTTTTTCTTTCCCAGCTTTATCGAGATATAGTCAGCTCTGGTGGTCCAGTGATTAAGAATCACCATTCTCACCACTGCGGCCCAGGTTCATTTCTGGGTCAGGGAACCACACCACTTGTCTGTCTGTTGTCATACTGTGGCAACTGTGTGTTGCTATAATCCTGAAAGCTATACCACCAGTATTTCAAATACTAGCAGGGTCATCCATGGCAGACAGGTTTCAGTGGAGCTTCTAGACTAAAGAAAACTAGGAAGAAGGACCTGGCCATTGACTTTTGTAAAATTTGGCCATGAAAACCCCCCAAAAATTTGGCCATGAAGGTGAGAGGATGGCAGAAAAAGACCAGGTAGGTCTCTGCTCTGCTATACATGGGGTTGCTAGGAGTCAGAATCGACTCCATGGCACTAACAACAAATTGAGGTATAACTAACATATAATGTGTAAGTTTAAGATGTCAATATGTTGATTTAATACAAGTATGTAATGCAATAGGATTACCTCCATCATGTCACGTAATTACCATTGTGAGAACATTTAAAATCTACTCTGTTACTTCCAAGTATATAATACAGTATTGTTAACTATAATCACCAGGGCTATGCATTAGAATCCCAGAACTTACTCATCTTCTAACTGGAAGTTTACACTCTTTGACCAATATCTCTCCATTTCCTCTAATCCCCAAACCCTGGTAACCACCATTCTGCTCTTTATTTCTACAAGTTGACTTTTTTTAGATTCCACATGTTATAAAGTGTTTGTCTTTATCAGTCTGACTTATTTCACTTAGCACAGTGCCTCCATGTTGTTGCAAATAGCAGGATTTCTTCCTTTCTCATGGCTGAATAATATTCCATTCTATCTATTTATCTATCTATCTATCTATCTATCTTAATCACGTCTTTATCCATTTATCTGTTGATGGACACTTAGGTGTTTCCCATATCTTGGCTATTGTGAATGCTGCAATAAACATAGTTGTCCAGAATCTCTTCAATATCTTGTTTTCCTTTCCTTTAGATATACACCAAAAAGTGAGATTATTAGATCATAATGTAGCTCTATTTTTAATATTTTGAGGAACCTCCAAACTGTTTTCATAGTGGCTGTAACAATTTAAATTCTCACCAAAGAAGTTCAAACATTTCATGGCAAGTGAGCTAAAATTTTTGTAAGAGATGAAGAGCAGTTAACCTGTGGCGAAAATTATGACTTTCAGTGGAAATGTGCTTCAGAGAAAGCCAGTAGCCTTTCAAACAATTTCTGAGAACCAATAGACTGTGAAGACACTACATTTTACTAGATTTTGTGGTCTGAATGATTTCTTAGTGCATATTGTGATATATACAGTGGAGTCGAGGAGACACATTCTCTCCGGGGAACTTTGGTGAATGTTAAAGATCTACTAAACTTGACCTCATTACTCCTCAAAATTGCCGTATATCACAAGGATTGTTCTTTTCACTTCAGTGATATGAAAGCTCTGACACAGAGAGTTTGAGTAAACTGCTCAAGGTCATGCAGTAAGCAAGCAGGGGAACCAGAGTTTCAGTCTAGTTCCATTTGACTCCAGCTATCTCAAGCTTAGAAACTCATAAAAGATCCACAGATTGAAGAATATTTGCATCTAAGGGGCAATCACAATATGAATATGATGTGATGCTTTTCACAAGTTACACAAGAGATGTCTGAGGAAGTGATTATCAAACCGCCTGTAGAATCCTATGGTTTCCTTGATCAATCTTCCAAACAAAGGATGAAGAGTTCAGCTTCTTGAGAAAACAGTTCATCTTTTCATATATGGTGTGCTGGCTGCTTTGAACAACTGCATTTGAAAGAGTGAATTCCACTACATATAAGTTGAAAATCACTCGTCTAGCTTGGGGGAGAAAATTGCCATTCCAAAGTAGAAAGTATTTGATTCAACAGAGGAAAAAAAGCTTCTTGAATAGAGGTTACATATTTTTCAAAGTTAACTTTCAACACACAATGCCAAATGAAATTCTTAAGATGGATCAGAACCAGGAACAAGGAAACAACATTGCTAAATTGCAAGCAGACTCTAACCGTGGGCGTTGTTGCTTGTGTGACGACGTCTTCCTCTTTAGTTAGGATAATAGCTGCTACTGATATCAGTAGTGATGTGTTCGGAAAACATTACAAAAGTGACTATGTAAAAGTGATGAGAGGAAAGATTGTGCCTGGGTGAAGTCCTGCAAGCTAAGAGAAGTAGAATCAGAGAGAAGTACACGATTAAACGTGACTGAGGTACTGACACGGTTCATCAAAATAGACAGTCTAATAGAGCCAGCTAAGTACTTCTCGCTTATCCTTTCCCTGGGACTAGGGGACATTTTGAATTTTCATTTATTTGACATGTGAGCTCATACTGGTCAGAGCTAGTTAGCATTCCAGACAATATATCACTTACATATTTTAGTTTCTAGATGAATTAACTGCTGATTGAATAGTTTCTGAAAGATTATTGATGAAGGCACTATGTGCACACTCTGTAGTATGTATATTTGTTACAGCCATCACTTTTAGAGGTAACAGAATGAGATTTGTAGGTCAAAATTTCTAACCCAACATAACATTTGTGTTGTATACCTATCCAAGAATGAGAAAAATTGTCAGACATGATTTTTCATATCACATTTTATTTTGTGTTTTGAGACCCGTTATTATAATCATTATTTACATTTACAAATAGACTTTTGGAAAAATAACGTTATTATAACAAATGACAAAACATGATTCAGTTTACTCCTGCTCAAGTGGGAGCCTCTCAAAGTCTTAAACGATGTCTTATTTATTTTTTTCTCTGACTCCAGCACAGTCCCTGGCACACTAGAGTCACTCAATAATTTTTGCTGGAATACAGCAGCAATATATAGACATATATTTCAGTCTTTCATAAATTTAGTGTGAGTGGAAAGAAAGCCCATCAAAATGGCGTCAGTTAGTTAGGTTGATGACCTTGTGTAAGCGGCGGATGTAAGTAGGGAGAGTTAAAGACAATGGGCTTTGGAGTAGAACATTTCTTAGGTTAAAATTCTTGCTGTGCTATTTATTGGCTATGAAATACTGGGCTAATTACTTCATCCTGAAGCTTTCGTTTTCTCATCCATAAAACAGGATGAAATAAGACCAGCCTCATAGGGTTGCTGGAATAATAAGTATATTATAATAATGTACATAAAACAGAACAGTACCTGTCCTTTGGTTAATTATAATTTAAGAAGAAAGATGTTCAAACCCTCAAAAGGATGGATGGTATTGGAGATTCTTTGACTTAAATACGCTTGCATATTTATCCTACACAACAGGTGTGACTTAACTCTCCTTGCTCCACACCGTCCCTAAAGCCAATTTCACACTCTGTAAAATTCTCCCTGAACACAAAAGAATATTTAAAAATTCCCAAAGGATAATTGATATTTTGCTTATGTTTTCAGGGGAAGATGAGAAGAATCATATATCAGCCTGTGCAGCACAATTTCAAAAACAAAACAAAAAAATCCCCCAACAACTACCCTTCACCCATTCTTGCTTTTCCCAGCTTTCTTCTACCTAGGATAGCTTCCTCATGCTCTTTTCTTTTCTCTCTCTGTGTTCCAAATCCTCCAGCTTCTCCAGCCAAGCTTACCCAGCCTCCCTCCTTGCCCCTCAAAGATATTTCAAAATCATGTCAGCTCAACAGCATGCAGAAAAGTAAAATGAAGCAAAATAAACTGGACCGTCTACTGCTCCTCAAGAGAATTTTCAGGCAGTGGTAGTGGAGAAGGTCAGGAGAGGAAGGAGTTCTCATCTTTTTGTATAAAGTTTCTGAAACATAAGTGCATGGGTGACAGAGACTGGTAGTTGACCCCCCAAACCTATTCTCCCCTTTCTCCTTCATGTCAGAGCACAACCTGCACAAATCTATGCAGTGGCTCTGCTTTTAGTAAGAGCACCCTGAATGATAGCTGGGCCCATGGATGCCCCACCCAAGGGGACGTTTCTCAGCCCATGTTACAGCATTTGTGGCATGGAGACTAAGTGTAGGTCGGTGGGATGCATGTGGATGTGAACACGGGAAATCTTGAGCAGGGGAAGAAAGATATCAATTATTATTATTAACTGCAAGAATTTATCAGCCAGGCCTTGAAGAGAGAGAGTTAGATATCATAGAAAGGGAGGTACCAAAACAAAAGGAGGAAAAGCTAGAGCTGTGGAATCAGGGCTGAGGAGAGTCTACGTCAGAGGGATCTCACCAAGCTGGGTTACATTTAGGGCAGTCCTGTACCGGGAATGCTTCACTTAGAGAGAGGTTCTGGGTCCTGGAGGCCTGGGCAAGGCGCAGGAGGTAAAAACCAATGTAGCTTTACTAGTTGGACTTGTCAGTATTGCTGCTTGGAAGAAAACCCCAGGAACCAGAAACCCAGGGCTGAGCACAAGCGGAGCCTTCTCACCTCCTGTGAAGCTTGGCCTGGGTTCAAGGCAATCTAGGCTTCCCCTGCACCATCGTGCTCCCTGGGTTCCTACCACCTCTGAAGGGTGGGCTGATGGTGGGGGGCAGCGGGAGGACCACAGTGAGTTAACAACTAGAGCATTAAGCAGGGTTCACTCCTGTGTGGGCAAGCCACAACACAAGTACAGAAATATACATTCAAAATGCTTCTAGCTTCCCTCTGTATTAACCAACATAACCCTCCACGCTGAAAGCGATATGCTCCTGTATGTCAGTAGTTTATCACAAGAGGACCTGATTTTGCATTCACGAAAAGTCCCATTGGAGGTGGTGTGGGCAATGGGTAGGGTTGGGGGACAAAGCCGGGTGGTTGGGGGCTCTGTTATCAGATTTCCTAGGTTCAAATTTTGGCTCATCATAGACTAATTCTGTGCCCTTCATTAATCTGACTCTGCTTTGATTTTCTAACCTGTAAAAGTAATAATTTTACATTATAATGTCAGGATGATATAAATTGAGTAGCAATGGGATAATGATAGTATCTAGTTCACAGAAATGTGAATATTAAATGAGATAATTCATGAAGGACTTGACACTGCAGCTGACATCATAAACACTCAACACATGTCAGCTATTATAATTTTTATTAGAAGAGATAATTGTATTTTTTAACCTTTTTTCTAAGATGGCAATATTTCTGTGCATTTATTATTACTTAACTCTGATTGGAGATAGGAATTGCTCTATCTTAAACTAAAAAAATGTCCAGGAATAGATTTTTAGCAACTTGTACATTATGCCTAGCACTATGACAGTCCTTTATGTCACTCCTCCTTCCCTAATCAGTGACACACAGTGTGAAGCTTCTCTTAGGGAAAATAGAGAAGGCAACACTAATTAACAATCCAATTATTTAACACTTCACCTCCTCTTTCTAACAGACAGGCCTCCTTCTCCTCATTCCTCATGCTGGAAGCTATAATTTCCTTTTTTCTGGATGTTAATCTTAGCAATATTTTACTGGAGGGGGCATGTTCAGAGGTTAAGGATAAACTTTTATTCAATTTAATTTGACAAATATTTATTAAGACCTACTATGTGTCAAACACTATTCTAGAAACACATCAATGAATAAAATAAAGATTCCTGTTTTTGTGGAGTTTATATTCCAGGAGGGGAAGATACTCTACAATAGGCAATATAATGTAAAAAATAAGTAAGTTATATAATATGCTAGGAGATGATGAATGCAAAGGAATGAAGCGAATGTAGAATAAAGTAAAGAGGATGTGGAGCAAGGGAGGGGAGTTGGGTGCAATTTCGCATATATTGTTCAGGTTGGACCTCTCGGAGAAGGTAGTAGTTGAATGAAGTCTTGAAGAAGGTCAGAGAGCCACCCAGACAGGTCACTGACAGAAGAGGGTTCCTGACAGAGTAACAGCTTGTGCAAAGGCCCAGAGCAGAGGACAGGTATGGCTACCCTACAAAATTATTGCAAGGATTAGAAGAGAATGAGGTCATTGAAACACTTGTGACAGACCTGGGATGTGCTGCCCAATTTCTCCTACAAGGAAGGACTTGCTGAGCAATGGGGAGAGAGTGGTCAGGAGGCACTCTTTCAGGGTTGGCTTCAGCTACAGGGAAAGAACTCACCCAACATCACATCCTCCCCAGGGCAGCCTGTATCTGGGATGGTATAGACGCCCACCCACTTCAGCACAGTGAGGCACACAATGATGGGCTCCCTAATAGGTCGGCTGAGGCTTTGTAGTGTTCGCGTCCCAGTTCAGCTTTTCCCTCTGTCCAATCCTGCTTGCTCCCCTTCCTCTCACAGGTTTTGAGCTTCCAAAGAACACAGTCTGTGACAACATTGGATTAATCTTGTTATAACTAATTGCAGCATGGATTAGCTCTAAAATTTTCACCTCCTGTCATTAACCAGCTATGTGCTCTTTGACAAGTTTCTTAAACTCTTTAATCCTTAGTTGCCTTATTGGGAAATTGAACTAATATTTTCAACTTTCTTGATTTTTATGTGAATTAAATTATGTAATAAATATATGAGGTTCCATGAGCGCCTTGCGCATGAGTATTGGGTAGAGTATAATCCTTAAAATTATCTATTTATTCTTTTTTTTTGAGGAAGATTAGCCCTGAGCTAATGTCTGCCACCAATCCTCCTCTCTTTGCTGAGGAATACAGGCCCTGAGCTAACATCCATGCCCATCTTCCTCTGCTTTATATGTGGGACACCTGCTACAGCACGGCTTGACGAGAAGTGCATAGGTCCACACTGGAGATCCGAACTGGCAAACCCCGGACAGGAAAGCGGAACATGTGAACTTAACTGCTGTGCCACGGGGCCGGCCCCTCCATTTACTCTTCATGTGAGTCTAGCCTAGGTACGTGCTGTGATTGATTTTTTTGAACTTTTCATATTATATAACATACAGGACAGAAAAGTGCACAAATCCATAAATGAATTTTACAAGGTGAACATATTGATGTAATTAGAATTTAGACCAAGACATAGAACATTATTCAGAATTCAGAAGCCAGTCTCAGGTCTCCTTCTAGTCACTGGCTCAGCAAAGATAACACCAGAGATTAATTCCCCCATTTTTGACTCATATAAAAATAGACTCAAACAATATGCATCCTTTTGTGTCTGCCTTCTTTTGCTCACACTGTGTTTGTAAGATTCACCCATATTACATATAGTTGCAGCCCATTCATTTTCATTACTGTATAGTATTCCACTATGTGAATGTTCTACAGTTGATTTGTGCCTTCAATTGCCGATTTGCATTTGAGGCTATTGCAAGTTTTACTGTTATGAATGTTCTTATATTTATCTATTTTGGAGAATGAATGCAGGCATTTCTCCTGGGTATTTTCTAGAAATGAAATTGTTGAATTGTGAGGTGTGCATATGTTTAGTAGATGTGGCTAAACAGTTTTCTAAAGTCATTGTTTTAATTTTCACTCCATATGCAGTGTATGAGGATTCTGCTTGCTCTTCATTCTTGCCAACACTGGATATCATGTTTTAAATTTTATTTATTTTTAATTTTAGCTATTCTGGTGGGGGAGCACTGGTGTCATATTGGGGTTTTCAGTTGTATCTCCTGAAGACTAAAGTTAAAGTTAACCAACTTTAATATATCTATTGACCATTTATATCCTCTTTTATATGTTTCCACTCATTGCTTTCATCCATTTCTTTTCTGTTAGGTTTGTAATCTTTTTCTTAATGTTTTTAGGAGTTATTATGTATTCTGGCTATGAGTCCTGTATTTAATATATGGGTTAGAAACATCTTCTTCCACTTTATGATTTGCCTTATTTCTCTCTTAGTGGTGTCCTTTGTTGAATACAAGTTGTGAATCTTAATACGGTACAATTTAAAATCTTTGTTAAATGGCTTTTATATCTTTAAGTCTTAATTAATATATCTTTGCTTGTGTTAGTGTCATGAACTGTTTTTCTATATTTTCCTCTAAAATCATTTTACTTTACACATTGAGGTCTGTAATCCATCTGAAATTGATATGCTGTTGGATATACATAACCAACTCATTTATGGATTTATCCATTTCTCCTTTTAATTCTATTGATGTTTGCTTTGCATATTTTGAAGATACGTTATTGGGAGAAGATGGATTTAAGATTCTGATATCTTCTTATTGGATTGACTTTTAATCATTTAGAACTGTCCTTTTATTTTTAATGTCTAACAAGGCTTCTTACTTTAAGGCCACCTTTGATATTAGCTTATCTAAACCAGCTAAACCAGCTTTTTACATTGTTGTGAGGTTTTGTATGGTGTATTATCTCTTAATCTTTTATGTTAGTCTTTCTGTGTTATGTTAAAGTGTTCCTCTTGAAAAGTGGCATATAGTTTATTTTTATTCATCCTGACACTTAATATTTAGCTAAGTATTAAGCTTAACACTTTAATAGTAGAGTATTTAGCTCATGTGCCTTTCATGAGATAAAGACAGTCCACTGTCTTATTATTCCTCTACTCTTTAGTCTCTCTCTTTTATGATCTTGTTCCCCTTCTCTTTTGGCCTCATTTTATTTAATCAAAGTATTTGAAATATTTTCGTTATTATATATTTTTTTCTTCTATTAACTTGTTAGATGGATATTTTAAATTTTTATTTCTATTTTTTTTCTGGTTACCTGGAAATTTCAATATGCATCCTTGTCTATTACAGACTAGTACTGAATTTTACTTTTAACTTTTCTTGGATAGTTCTAAAACGTTTGTAGTCTTTAATTCTATTTAATTCCCTCGTATAATCTGCATTATTTTGTGACATAATGTCATATAAAAATATTTTTACTTCGATAAGTCATCACAGATTTGTTTTTTGTCTTCAATATTTCTTTATGTTTAGTCATATATTTGGCTTTTCTGGACTGCTGCATTCAGTCCTGCATTTTTCTCTTTTTTTTTGGTCTAGGAAATGTTTCTTTCTATCAAAGAATCTGCTTTTGTCTGTTGGCAACGACGTATCTCATTAAAAAAATCTGAAAATTTATTTCGTCTTTATTAAAGGATGTTTTTGGGGACATGGAGTTCTAAGTTAGTGCTTATTTTCTTTCAACACTTAGAAGTAATTCCATTGTCTTCTCTTTGAAGACATTTTGTTCTTGGGAAGTTGATTACCGTGGAAAGTAATCAGTCAGGCTTATTATTGTTCTTCAGAGGTTGTTGTCTGCTTTAAAGATTTTTCTCTTTGACTTAAGTGCTTAGCATTTTTACCAAGATGAGCTTAGGTGTGTTTTCTTTTTCTTTTCTTTTTTTTGGTGAGGAAAATTAGCCTTGAGCCGACATCTGTTGCCAATCTTCCCCGATTTTATGTGGGATACTGCCACAGTGTGGCTTGACAAATGGTGCTCGGTCCCTGCCTGGGATCTGAAGCTGTAAACCCCGGGTTGCCGAAGTGGAGCATGCAAACTCAACCACTATGCCACTGGGCCAGTCCCTGTATTTATCTTATTTGGAGTTTGCTGAACTTCTTGATTTTGTAGGTTTGTGTCTTTCATCTGATTTTAAAAAATTCTTGGCTATTATTTCTACAATACTTGTTCTACCCTTTTCCTTTCTCATCTCTTTCTTGTACTCTAATTTCATAAAAATTATATCTTTTACTTTGTCCAACATGTCCTGTAGGCTCTCCTCCATTTTCATTATTTTCTCTCTGTGTTTCAGTTTCAATATTTTTTATTTGTTTCGAGTTTACTAATTTTTTATGCCATTGCATCCAAACTGCTATTGAACCTGTCTATTGAGGTCTTAGTTTTAGATATTTTCTTTTTAGTTGTGGAATGCCCATTGTTAATTTTTTTATAACTTCCAACTCTGCCTCATAATTTTTCATTTTTCATCATTTTGTCCATCATTTCCTCTACTTTCTTGCCCTCTGCGGTTCTTCTTTTTCAACCTGATCCAATATTGGCCAATGTGTGGGTCTGCTTCTACAGTATGATTTTCCTCAATGGTCCTATGGTGTTGTCTTTTAACATGTCAGTGCTCTGAGCCACTTATAAACAAGACTAAATGACCTCTGTGTTTAGTTTAAATGTTTGAGTCTTCACAACTCAGTAAGTGCTTTCTGATTCACATTATTGCATATCTATTCTTCAAGGCCCTGCCAGGGACTTATGGGACTACAGAAACATAAGGCATGATCCTGGTCCTTTTAGAGATTATAATCAAATTAACAAGAAAGAGTAGCATACATAAAATTATTGTAGAATGATTGTGTTAAGTTGAATGATAGTAACTATAAGGGTAATAGTTCAGGAAAAAGAGGCATTCATGTGAGCTGCAGTAACAACAGGAATTTCAGTAGTAATCTGGAGAGAGAATCCAATTTTTACATAATATTTGGCAATATAACTTATGTAGAACAGTACTGAGAGTAAATTGTCCTGTCTTTTATGCAGAACAGATCTTTTATTGTCGCAATAGAGCAGTTGCTGATGACATGAGGATATTCAACATTCTAATGCATGTTCCTGATTTTTAGACTTCTAATATTGATGTTAAATTTGAATCCATTTGGAGGTCCCAGCCTCCTCTGTTTCTATTTCCTTTTCCATGTCTGTCACTAGCTCTTTGTCTTTATATGTCTGTTTTTTCAGAATGTCATTAAATTAATTGGTTTAAAAATACACTGTGTGTCATGCTGTGAATATTGGGTTTAAATACAATTGCAGTAGGTTGCACTAATTAATTAATTGGGTTTTATTTTACAGGCTTAGAGTTAAGGATGCTTGAACAGAATATGCAAATTTATGCAGAATGTGCTAATCACTATTTTGATTCAAGGATCCCGTCACATGGGGAAAAAAATGAATTTAAAAAGTATGATGTAAGCTGGCTTTATTGATCCTTTGGGCTGATTGTCACCTAAGAAATGCTAAATGGGGGCTGGGTTGGGTGAGGCTGATGTGTAGGGAAGATGCACTTAGAAACCTAAAACTTCAAAAATTCAAAGTTAATTTATTTCAAAATTCATACAGCTCAAATGACTAAAGGTAGGAGAACAGGCATTGGTCGAAATGAAAGGCTTTCTGAGTTGGCTTTGAAGAACTTGTTTATACCTTAACTGATAGTTCCTCTTTTATTCCTCTGTCCTGGGGTTAACCTCAATTGTATCCATTCACTCAACTAGCATTTAATAAGCTACCATAGTGTACCTTGTACTTGTGATAAGATTGGTGATAGTGGATTAACAGAATGCAATCCCACTTTGCTTCTTGAGGGTCTCCTAACTCGGGAGGTATACATGTGCACAGAATTAATTAGGATGCATTATAATAATAATGCTAGTAAATCCCAGGGCTGCTGGCAGTTCTGGCTTGAAGTGATATTCTATTCATTCCTAGAAATACTGTTGGTAATCAAAAGTGAGATCTTGATTAGCTAAGAACACATTCAGAGCTAAGGAACAGAAAAAGCAACTATAGTGGTTTAAACAAGTAGGATTTTTTTCTCACAGTATAGAAAGTCCTAAAGTAGTGGTGATTAGAATTAGTTCAGTGGCTCAATAACTAGTTAGTTAACTCAAGAATTAGTCAATGCTTAGATCTTTAAGATTTTCTTGGTCTTTATCTTCATGGTCCAAGATGGCTGCTCCGGCCTCAGCCATCAATTCTGCCTCAAGGCAGAAAGAAAGAAGGAAGGAGAAGCAGGGAAAGGTTTTTTCTTTAATAAGTTTGCATTTTTATTTGGGAATGGAGGCCCTCTTCCTCTCTTGATGAGATTTCCCATTATACCTGTTTGTCACACCCAGGACACATGTTCAAGTTTAAAGCAATCACAGGCCAAGGGCAATGCTAGTGCGGGGGACTATAAGGTCCTGATTTGATCTTGGAGCTGGCGTAGCTACTCTCTCTGATCAAGATCTCCCTCTGCCTGCTATCTGGGCTTTTTTTTTTTTTTAAAATCAGGGAAAAAGAGGGATAGCAATGCTTTTTACATAAGGAGTGACTGCTTTTGTCACAGCTTTCACCTCTCCAAGAATATTAATGGAAGTAGCTTCATAATCCACAGCAGCATTTCTTAAGACCCCCTTTTTTAATTTGTCCTGTTCTTCAGCCCCTTCAGACTCACGTAGTTGCTCCAAAACCTTTTTCTTTATTCCTCATTCTCAGGTTTCCACCCAAACCCAACTCTCTCTTTGCTGAAACCCAGTACTGCTCTGTCTTGGCAATTGCCCAAATTCCTTCCCTCTCTTTCATCCACACTGCCATACAGATATCTTCTATTCACATCACTTTTTATTCCCCCAAACAATTCTGTCTACTGCCTTTTTCCTCTTCTACTGCCTCATTTGATGTTCCCAACGGAGCAGAAATCCCTGAGAAACATAATCAGTTCCTAAACTCTGACAGTCTTCCTCAAGAAATTCAGTCTATTGCTTAAATTCTGCACTACAAAGGATGAACCAAGAACTGGTCGGAAGGTATCTTTTCGTCTTCAGAAAGGGAGAAGAGCAGGAGATAAAGGGAGAGGAAGGCAAGGAATATTTATATATGAATAATTTTGTTCTTGTTACATGATAAATTCTGCAACAGACGTTTGAATGAATATTAATTAGTCAGCACAGAGAATAAAATGATACATTGAGAGAATGGGTGACTGACTCTTTTGGAGTTAAAAAATGAAATGTAGTCCAGGGGATGTGGCGGGAGGAAGAGCTAAGGTTCCATCAAGACAAGAACAAAATTATAGGATAAAATATGGTAAAATAATTTGCAGACCACTTTTCTCTCCGAATTTATTTTCCCTTTCTTCTTAACTTTATCTTTAATTTTAACCACTCAATATTTTCTACTGTGTTTTCTCATTAATCTAACTTTACTCAACCTATAAATCTTTTTCCACTAAAAACAAGGAAAAAGATTAAATTTTGTAAAGCTTCCTCTGCTCCCTTCACCTTTCCTTATACAGGTTCTTAATGAGATCTTTTTACATCAAAGGGCTTTGTAAGAAAAGGCAGAATAATTGCACAGTTTTCCTGTTTCCTATACCCCACACCTTGAGATATAACCTCTCTTGATTAATGAAGTATATGCATTTAATTTTGGCTCTATGAAGGCATAATGTCTTCTTGGCTACCAGGTTTATAAACATTCCAGTTAAAAAGCCAATTTTGCTGGAATTTCTGACTGAGTTTTATTAGACTCTGACTTCAATGATTTCCACATTGACAATACCAGAAGTCTTTAGCTGGGACTTAGTTAACTTATTCATGTGTGCAGTCATCAAACAAGTATTGAAGAATTCTAACAAAATATTGAATTCGTTGGACTCAATATAGTGACAACAGTAGACGTTTTCCTACCCCATGGACGAAATGTCAAGGAGGTCGCATAGATTTTCTACTCACTCTGAGATTTTAAAAAAAGGATAAGCCTCTTATCTTCTGAACCAAGAACCATATCCTTCTAGTAATCAATGTGTTTGGTTTAGTGTTACAATTAAAACTCGGACTTCTTAACGAATTAGATTTTCTGGCTTGCCTCAGCTTATTAATCCTTTAGACCTGGAAACCTATAAAGCTTGCTTGCAGAGGTTCCTGCTGCCCCCATATTTGCACTGAGGATGAAGGAGAGCAGGGGGAGGACATATTCTTCTTGTCTTGGTCTTTCTTTTGCCTTTGTGTTTTTTCCAAGATTGCTTTGATGAGGAGCTCCAATTGAAAGTCTCCAAAATGTAGCTCAGACCTCTCTTCTGATTTGCTACTTATGATATCCTACCACAGTCTATCTCACAGAGACTTTCTTTATTGGAATGACCAAGGCCCTCCAAGATTCCACTTAGTTATTGGAAAAAAGCTCGTATGCACCCTTTTCCTGCCATCCATAAAAGGGCAGTTTGCTCCTAGGGCAGCCTGTAATTCTCTCCTCTTTGGCCGGGAAGGTAGGTGATAGTGGCCGTGCACCATCTGGTTTGTAATGCATCTTTTTTCTCTTGAGGTGAAGGTGAAGCTTCTCCATCACTCTTCCACTGCCATTCAACAACTCACTCCTAAGAACTGATTCTTTCCTGGCAGAGGCTGGAGGTCATCGACATGTTGAGGAGTGCTGTCTATCCGATGGTCATGATCCAATTGCTTAAGTATGGTTTGCATGAGAGGCCTGGTGGCCTGGCATTGTGCACTGGAACATTGTAGCTCTTGGCACTTCCTGTTTTGGTCTAAGCCTTTGGAGTCTCAGACAAATCCGAAATAAGGTGAGTTGCATTTTGACATCCTGCTTATTTATGTCTATATGTTAGGCACTACGTCTGACACTGGAGGTACAAGTTGAGGAAGTTGCCACTTTTGCTGCTTAGAAGTCTGCATTTTAAGTGGTTGAGTCAGACCTCTGAACAGATAGTAAAAATACAAGTCAGGAATTACTGAATTGTGAAGTATTGGACACTTCTTCAGTGCCATATCATATCTTCTCAGCCTCACTGCTTACTTCAGCCACTGCTGCATCCACCAGCTTTGTGGAGTTTGACTAGCTTTGTGCAGGTGCAATGAGGCAGCACCCCACTGGAGACCACAAACCTACCTCTCCTGGTTTCTCTGATCCTCTCGGGAACCTGCTTGATACAAGGGCATGCTCAACAGAAGGAGGGGTAATAAATCCTGCGTGGCTATCCTTGACCAGCGAGGGATGGGAGCTAATGGATAAATGTTACACCTCTCGTTCCTCTGGGAGACGGTTCAGAAGGCTCCTCAGGAGGTCCCATGGGATGAGCATTCTGCACCTGTGGTGTAGACACCTTGATACTACATCCTTATATGACTCTAGACTCCTTCCCAGCTTTATTCACCCAGCCCTCAAATAAAGCATGTCCACTTAAGCCTTCATCTCAGGCTGTGATATCAGGGAAATCTAGGCTGAGAAGGTAGAGAGAATAGAGAATGGGTGAGGACCAACTAACTTAGAAAATAATGCATTATTTGGAAATAATTAAATGGCATGATCAGTAATCTTTTTATACAGAATCACTAATGAGTTAATATGTGACTAATTCCAAAAATAATCCATGCAAGACTGGTTACATAATTTGTGAGGCCAGTGAAAAGGAAAATGTGGGCCCCTTTATGAGAATTATCAAAAATTTCAAGAAGATGTTAGCAGAGCATTAAACCAAGCATGGGCTCTTTTAAATGCAGAGCCCTGTGCAGCTGTACTGGTCGTACACTCTTGAAACTGGCCCTGAGTGTCTACATGTGTTTTCATCACAATCCTCAATTCCAACTCATTAGCAAGTAGTGAAAAGTGTGTTGTTTGACTTGACCTGACTGCGTGGTACTTGTAGTAAACCCCATTCTGTCTTCCCTCAGGGGGCTGAAGTTCCCTTTTGTATAGGCTGCAGCCACGTGTGGTTGAGAGGAGCTTAGATTCCCTGCCCTACTCAGTGGTCAGAAACTTCTGCTGTTGTTTTTAAGCCACTACCTTTTAAATTTGTCTTTTGAATGTCATCTAAATACATAGGCTAGGCATAGGGGATAGAAAGATTCCTGCACTCAAGGAGCTTACAGAGTAGTAAAGAAAACAGATAAGTAATCAGAGAATTACAAGTGTTTGTGGAGACGTATGCACAGGGGAGCACATGGCAACTCCCTGAGCTAAGGGACAACTGAAAGGGGGAGATACGAACAGCAAGGGGAGTTTCCTGGAGGACATGGCACCTAAGCCAAGTTTTGAAGGTAAATTGGGAATTATTCATCCTGCTGTGAAGAGGTAAGCTTGAGACAGAAGAGTCATTGCAGACAATAGAGAAGGCCTGGAAATAGAAGTTGGAATAAATGCGTGGAATCATTAGGGCTCTAGTGGTGGGGATAGGGATAGACTGCCAGCTAGGGTGTACATTTGAGACATAAATGTCATGATGAAAATACTTTTATCCCACAGTCACTCAAAACCTAACCTGGGAAGCAGCAGGATCCAATTTGTATTTTAGAAAGATTATTGTAGTAGCAATAAGGAGAATGGATTGGAAAGAGTGGGATAGGAAGAAGAGAAATTATTTGGGAATCTAGAAAGATAGACAAGGCAAGAAAATGATAAACAGATAAATAAACAAAACTCCCGAACTAAGTCAGAGGCAATGTTGTTGGAGAGGGTACCGATTTGAAAACTCTGATGGAGGTAGAACGGATAGGACTCTGACATACTGGGCATAAGGAGCATCTGAGTTTGAGCTTCCTTGAAGCAGAGCCTGAGGCAGGAGTCAGGTGCTCATACTTTACTAAGACAGTGCTCTTCAAGCAGGCTAGAGAAGGGGAAAGAGCCCAGAAAAGTTGTGGTTTCATGTGAAGTCAAGGCTTGGGGACGGCTCTGGTGCACAGGCTGTACTGCAGCCCCGAGGCAAGTGAGCTGACTTTTTGCCCTGTAGCTGTCAATATTTGTCTGCGAGGCACCTGGAATGGCTAAGATCATCATGAGGTGACTCCTCTCAACTAAGGACAATTTTCCAGAGCAAAGAGGCACCTTTAAATTGAAGTAGCCAGTAGTTGCAGAAGCTTAGGGAATGGGCACATTGTTGGTAATGAGGATTTAGACAGGGCACATAGTGTCTACTACAGCTGCGGGATGATGAATGCTAGAGTTCTGTCTGGACAACTGAGTGCCGTTCCTTTAGATGAGAAAGGAGAAGGTTGGAGGGGAAGATTTAGCTTTCTACATATTGTAATATAAAGGTCTGGGATCATCCAGTTGGAGATGTTTAGTTGGTAGTGGGCTATATGAGCCGGGAAAGAAGACACAGATTTCAGAGCTATTGGTGGGCAGTTCATAGTTGAGGTCAGGAGTAAAACTACCTGGTGAGATTATAGGGAGTAAAAAAGAAGAAGGCCAAGGAGAGAAGGCAGGTGAAATCCAACAGTGATGTATGAAGACGAAAAAGAGCAGCTTCCAAAGGAGAACGAGGAGTAACCCTTAGGAAAGTCAGGAGATGGTGTAACAGAAACGAAGAGAAGGAAGTTTCGAGAAGGTAGGAACAATCAACAGAGCAACGTCTTGTGAAAATCAAGTAAAATTAGGACTGTAATGAACTTTTTTGGATTTAAAAACCAAGAGATTCTTTTCCTCTTTATTCAGCACAATCTGTACAATGCTGATTTACTTTTTTGACTTCTACTTGTTCTTATGCTGATGAGGACATGGTAGCAGGAGAATTGTTTTGTGTACATCCTTATAACTTCTCCTGCGTATGTATCATCGCATTATAACCTTCTAAGCTAGTGTTCCTTCTGATACTAATGCTTTGAATCATCTCTCAAGACTGTATCTTTTGACCAAATAACTTCTAAAGGCAGACCCACAACCCTTCTTCAGAAACTGAGTCATCACACTGATTTATCACAGAGTATGTGGCTACCACTGTGCTAACTTTGGGTAAAAAAAAAAATTTATATTATCAGCATAATTTTATTGGAGGGGAAAATATACAATTGAAATGTTTAAATCTCAAAATAATATGGAACAAATCATCATGAAATTAATAGTACATATAATAACTGTAATTGGAATTCAAACTAGCAATAAATGATTCCAGGATCCTTGGGTGATGGAAGCACCATTATTAGTGAGAGGTTAGTGCCAAAAAACTACTTATGCCTTACAAAGAAACTCCATGTGGCCTTTTCTTAGACACTCTGTTCATCTTAGATGAGAGCATTAATTGGCGGTGGCAAATAAAACAAACCCAAGGATAATAATGTTGGTACTGAAGTTTTAATTAGGTTTCAATGTTTTAAATTCAATTTCTGTCTTGTCAATTTCCAGTCTGTTTGGCAACAGCATGTAGAAAACAGTAAAGTGTGTTTTTCTTCACCAAGACTAGTGACCCAAGGTGTTATTGTGACAAGTAAATTCTTGTTCTTTAGAGGGAAAAGGCGTTTCACACGCTGAGAATCCATTTACTTAGGAGAGTTTCTTCTGGTAGAATTCCACAGTTTCAACTCACTGATACATAGGGGTTTCTACTGTCCAGTGGAGGATCAGTTGATAAATAACTTATGTTGCTGGAAAAGTTTTTGTCTTCATTCACTAAAACTTGTATTAGATGAGTACTTTACTAGTTCACTTGCCACAATTCTTTTGGAAGATTTAATTGGTTATTTGATGCCCAAAAGACTTTTGGAAGAAGTTTTCTCTTTAGGGAAAGACATGTGGAAGACTCAAAATGATTCAGAAGAAAAGGCTATTTTGTATTTGGTGGCTGCATCTGGGTGGAATCAAACACTTATGATGCTCCCTATTTTGGGCACTTAGTTTGTTAGGATGAGAGAGACAGAAATATACCATTCTATAATGCTGTCCAATCACTGCCTAGTCAAAATGCAAAATTAATAAATGTGAAAGAGTAACAAACAATAAAAGATCATACGTTTAGGCAAAGTAATTGATTTTCATTAATCACCTTACTCTCAAAAAAAGTAGTCCCTATATTTATAGCCATGTTTTGTATATGAGTTTATGGGACTTCAGAGATCAGTTGGATCTGCAGTGGGAAGAGGAAATTTCCTGGGCCAACGGATCTAAGAAGATGACTATGTTTGGATAGGGTGGATGATAGAGGAGGAGGCATTCCAAGCTAAGGAAGCCACGTGAACAAAAACACAATCTGAAGTAACCAAAATATGTACATAAAATGGGGAGGGGAGCCATATGACTAAAGAAGAGACAGCTTATTTTCTGTTCCTGGGGAGGATGTCAGGTGGGAGGACAGATTAGGAAGGGCCATAGGTCACATTTAGATTGATTCATGGGTCTGTGAGTTCACATCTTACGTGTTGGAGAGGCATTGGGAGTTATTGAGCGCTAAAGTGGCCCGGTGGAATCTTATTTTTAGAAGAAGGGTTAGGGCCACCTAATCTGATTGGAAAGGTGTAGGTTGGAGCAGCAATCTTTGAAATGGGGTATGAGTATCCTTGGGGTTCCATGGAGATCTTTCAAGGGCATGGTTCTAAAAGAATTGATGTCCAAATCCTCCGTTTTAATTTTTATGAAAACTGATTTGTGGTTGAGATGCCATGATGATTCTCAGCTCCTTCTCCTACTTTAAAAGAGAACAGGTTTCTTCTCACCAATCCAGAGTCTCATTCTGGCGTATTGCTGTGGAGTGGATAAACCTCCTGCGTGTCAAACAGGGAGACAATCCAAAATACTGTTGTTGATGTTAAGAAAGTAAGAATCCTAATGAAAGACCTGGTAATAAATCCTTTGCAAGACAAGGAGTTTCCAAGGTATTTCTTTCAACAAAATGGAAAGCAGAACCTAACCAGGTTGACACTTGATTATTAATTTTGATTTTGATAAGGTGTGATTTTCTTACATAAAACGTGGAAGCAGTTTAAATAATTGAGTGATGTTACTGCAGGAAAAAGACAGACTTATTCCCAACTACTTATTTGTTTGAACAAGGCTGCCAAATGCTTACTTCCACATATAAGTAAAAAGAATAGAATTGATACAGAACTTCATCTTATTCTAGCAACAATTAATATGTGTTCACAGATACATGAACTAATTTTTAAAACTTTTATCTCTTTTGCTAAAATATTTATCTCTGATGCTATTCTACATTGTTTATTTGCTAATTATTTATCAAAATATTAGATGCATTTATCTGGTTACTAATTATACACTAATTATCAAAACATTAATTTAATTAAATATATAGAGTCTTATGGTTCTGGAAAATAGAAATATATAGCTCAGTTACCAATACAAGACTTCATGCATAAAAATATATTACATAAAGATAAAATTCTGCAGTCAGATGGAATGAAAATATGAACGCAAGGAGAAAAAGGAATGGTGTAATAAACAGTTTGGTTGTGTATTTTTTAAATGGCTGTTGGAGGATATTAAATTGCTATGGTAAATTTTCTACTGGCTATACTTAAATGAGCTAGGTAATAGTTTTCTTTAAACAAGTCAACATTTACAATATGCTGGAAATTACATCCTTTCCAACTGGTTAATTAAAGTTTTAGATATCAACTTAAAAATGTGACAGAGTTGCATTATTTTTGGGAGCATGTGAGCAAAATATTTGGAGGGGCTTGTCTTAAAATGCGTTTGCATATCACACACATTGTTTGTTTTTACTTAGTTTGTGTGTTTTCCATTATTGAAAAGAATAAAGTTTTCTAAAAATACACGTGTTCACTTTTTGAACACGATTTAGAAAACATAAATTATCATACTGGGTGGCAGCAGAGGAAGGGGGCCGACGGAGTTGGAGGTTACTAAATCCCCCTCAGTCCACTTCTTGGGGGTTAAGAGAGGCGTGAGGATGGCAGGGAAAGGTGAGGGACTGGAGTCGGGGATACAGAGGGGCCCGATGACTATTTCTGTGCTTCTTGTTTGATACTTGCCATTTATTATCCTTTTCAGTTATTTGTCATTCCATGGCTTTATATTTTACCTCCCAAACTAAATGTTTTGCTTTTTCAGAGCCTGTTCTTTGTCTTATATTCTTTTTCACTTTTCCTAAACAGCTGCTATAGTTCCTAGCACACAATAGTATACAATGTATCTTTATATATTGAAATCCCTCCTCATTTCACCAAGAGCGCTTCAATTGGTGATTGATGGAGGCATTAAAGGAGATGAACAAGTCAAAAATAACACCCTGGTCTTGAACAAACAAGTTGAGGATGATGATTGTATTGTTGAAAAGAGAGAGGCATAGGATGTACAGCTTTGTTAGATATATTGAATTTGAGGTGAGTTAGAGGTCAAGGCTGCTGCTGGCGTATAGAGATCTCTCAGTAAATTGAAAAAGGTGTCCCCTCTGGGTCAACTTCTTCTGGGTCCACGAATTACACCTTACATAAAGAAAAACGCACCCTTTCTTCAGGTACATGCATGTCGCCCATGTCAAGGCCCAGGTTTAGCAAAGAGAGTCGCCTCCATCCCTGCATTGATCCAGTGACTTTGTGCAGTGCACTGACTGCACAGCTGTGTTTGCACCTCTGCTTGAGATAGGTTGTTGATAGTTAACCCCAATTTATCAATCTACACTTACTTTGTTCAACATCAGAAAACTATTCTTGCAAAAAAATACGTTAAGTTGTACTGTAATTCTACATGAGATCATGTGTAAGAGTTTCCTGCTGAATTCGTGTTAACTTTTACATTCAACTTGAGCAAGCTGCAGTTGACAGTTAGGAAACTTCACAGATATGCCTGCCTCCAAATAGAGAGAGTGTATATTTTATCACCTGCCACACACTTCTCCTCCTCTTTCTCTTTGCTGTGTTGAAAATTCACAATATCAGAGCAAATCAGTTTGTATTTGACAAATATTAGAGTATTATGTATGAAATGACACAATTTAACAGCACATATTTTATCAGGAAAAGAAGGAAGATATCATGAGTGTAAAAGGATTGTTCTTTAAGGAGTTTGAGTCTGAGAAATGAAGAAAAGGCATTCATTCATTTATCTGTTTACTCAGCCAGAATACTATATCTTATATTTTAGGCACTGTCGTTGATGTCAAGAAAACCCCCCCAATTTTCCCCCTCCTTAAGCCACTCAATCCCGTGAAAGAGAAAGACGTGCACTAAAAATACAATGCAATATTTGTATGTCTTTTGCAGAGGTGCGCACAAGGCATTGTAACACAGAGTAAAATCTAGGGAAAGCTGATTTTGTCAGATAAGGAAGACTTTACTAAGAAAACACTGTCTGAGTTTGTTATGTATGGACTGAATGTTTGTGCCCCCAAAATTCATATGTTGAAGTCCCAACCCCTGGTGTGATGGCATTTGGAAATAGTTAGGGTTGGATTATGTCACGAGAGAGGGGCCCTCATGGTGGGATCAGTGGCCTTAGGAGAAGAGGGAGAGAGCTCTCTCTGTGCATGCTCACCGAGGAAAGGCCCTGTGAAGACGCAGTGAGGAGGCGGCCATCTGCCAGCCAGGAAGAGAGCCTGCACGAGAGCTTGACACCCTGATCTCAGCCTTCCGGCCTTCAGACCTGAGAGAAAAAGAAATGTCGGTTGTTTAAGCTGCCCAGTCTACAGTATTTTGTTATAATAGCCAAAGTTGACTAAGACAGAGTTGAACTTGAAGAACACACAGGATTCTTCTCATTGACTCTGCTGGATATCTCCCATTTGACCCTGTGGATCTGCTCTCCACTCCTCGCCATCTTGCTCTCTGCTCCTCAAAACCCACCTGTGTAGCCTACATCTACAGGTCTCTCCTGTGCTCTAAATTCCTGTTGGTAAGCCCTTGAAGGAGAAGTGAGGGAGGGCAGAGTGAGGTTGTGGTATTTATTCCACAGACTTCCCCCTGGAGGGGTTATCTCTGGCTGGTTGTCTCTTAATTAAAGGTCACTGCTCTTCTCAAGGTGGCAGGTCTCCCTGGTGCTCTCCTTCTCATTTCCACTCTCTGCTCCCTTTCTTTGTCTGTTTGGGTCTAGGGATGGTAACCTCCCGGCCCCATCACTAGCCCCGGGGAACTGTGTTATCTCTTTGGTTTATCTACACCCTGCTTACATGTTTGCAAGCAGTCCCTTTATTAAACCTTATTCAAAGCCTCCTGATTTGAGTGCACCATCTGTTGCCTGCTGGGACCCTGAGTGACACAGACTGTAGATTATGTGAGGATGTGTCTGTCTAACTCACCCAAGAAATGTTAGCTATTTTTAATATTGC